>NC_056543.1:1806342-2106342 GCF_910596095.1 Thunnus maccoyii
CTTTAAGAACGTGTGTTTGAAGATAATTTGGGTAAGTACTCCAATATAACCAGCAGAGGGCACAAATCTCTGTTTTCACAAATCAGTCTCCTCTCAGAAGTGGATGAATGGGAAAGTATATCTGTAGGCTGGAATAAGATAACAGGAAGGTAATGTGTTGATTTCAAGCACTTTTGACAAAACCATCTGTTTTGAGAATTTTGTGTGTGTGTCTGTAAAACATTAAGTCTACAGCCAGTTCTGTTGCTCATATTATGATGTGTTTGGCATAGTTAGAAAGGAAAGATACCAAACATGTTGTCTTGGCATGTGGGAAAAACACTAAAATTCAAACTGTTGTTACTCAGGCAGACTTTACACCACATAGGTTTTGTTTACATATTCTCAAGCGCCAAATTCCGACCTGTTCAAAATGGCGGCACATGATCGCTAACCTTCTAGGTGGCCGCTGGTTCGGCATTTTAGTGACAGATACCGCCCAGTTGGAAGTGGCCAACACAAGGAATCAACTTGAAAACCCGCATATTGGTAGCTCTGGTTAAAATTATCGTTCATCTCACCGTGATTTCTCGCTCAGCAGGTTCGGAGATCTTGATGTCACGACCCTCCACGGTCAGCTGGGCCTTGGAGACGCTCGCTCCAGCCACCACCGAATACTCTCCAGCATCGGATATACGAACAGTCTGGATCATCAGGCGGTGAACGTACTTCTCTGCTGTCACCATGTATCTGTAAACACAACACAGAAGAAGAATTTCAGCTCATAGTGAACCTTTTAAAAAGCTTCTGCTTATATAAGGCCCTGTTCACACCTGTACATCCGTCTCAGGTGATCCGATCACAAGTGGACAGCTTGAAGTACGTCTGTTCACACCTGGCATTAACATGCGTCTCCACATGCATCTTGAGTGACCACTTGTGATTGGATCTCACTTTCCTGCTCTATATTCAAATAAACATGGACGTCATTTCCGTTCGCAAAGACCAAATTCGTTCGTTATTAACCGGCAAGAGAACCGGGTTGCCGTGAGAGAGAGAGAGAGAGGTTGATAATGTTCTGTTTTCCTCTACACATCCAATAGATCAGCCGTTACACACAGAGTCCAGGTTCATACTGCTTGGAGTAAAGCTGATAAATCCTGAGCTCATCATGTCGAGCAACAAAACTGTCATTATCAACTTGACAGGAAAGAAGAAACTATCTGGCCATTTTTTTAGACAGACAAGCAAAAAACAAGTTAGTTTCTGGTTTTGGTTTAATTACTATTCTAACTGTCGATTTGAAGAGGGAAACCGGTTAGGGGAACGGGAAACACAGGAAAAAATGGGAGGTGGATTACGTTTTTAAATCACATGAAAAACAAATTAATTAGTGTGAATGCTGAAAGCTTTCAACTCCTCCATACTTTGAGCGACAGAAACCATTCAAATATCAAAATGTTCAGCTCTTAAGGGACAGGTGTGCCATTACTTTTCAGCTTTCTAGCATATTCCAGTGATTTTATATAATTTTTTTTAATATTAAAATTTATAATGGAAAGTCTATGGGAGGCACGTTTGAAAGCTAATATCTTAAAAACTAAAAGTGCTAAACTGTTCATATTTATAGTACAAGTGTCCCATCTGTAAATGCTTAACATATTAAAACATGGCACCAATAGCCCCACCTTGTGGTAATAAATAAAACACCACCATACAACTCATTAACTGCCAAATCTGTTAAATGTAACATGCCATGGTAATCAAATTGTATTCGTACAGATGGGGATCCTGACCGAGTCTTTAGTATTTTCAGCAATGCTTTGCGATTTATTTCATTATTCAGCATTCTAGTATTGCAGTGCATTTCTAGTTTGTTTATCCTGTTATCAAACAAGTTGAACAGCTTTGGACCCAGAGGCAGCGATGCAATTCCCTGCCTAGTCTGCCGGAAAATAGAAGACGTCAGTTGAGTAAGCGGTCCTTCAATGTGGTCCAGGACGCATTGCGTTTACACTGCTAAATGAATGTGGTCACATGCGGCCCAGACCACCTCCGAATGTGGTCTGAGTGATCGGATCTCAATCCGTCCTCAATGCGTCTTGGGTGCGTTTACAGCTGTATTTAGAGCTGTCCACTTGTGATCGGATCACCCAAGACGGATGTTACTACCAGGTGTAAAGAGGGCCATAATGTTCAAAACTGACTAACTAATGAGTAGAAGTTAGTAGTTGCTTTTATTTGAAGATGAAGTAAGCGTGTGACAAAGTGTTTGATAAATACTAACATACCTTTCGTCAGATACGTCCAGTTCCTGACCATCCTTCATCCATGTCACCTGGATGTTTGGTTCAGAGACCTCACATTCAAAAATCGCCTTCTTCTTCTCTGTAATCTTTATGTCCTTGATCTTCTTGGTGAATTCAATCAGGCGAGCTGAAAACAGTAGTAAAAAGAGCTGCAATGATCAGCACAAACAAAGCTCTAAATACGAGAAATATTACTAAGGTTCAACTTCAAAATCCAAACTCCTCGATCTAATATGTTCAGTAATTTCATCATTTACCTCTATAGATGATTATCATAGGATGGGCAGTGGTGGAGAAAGTGCTAAGATCCTGAAGTAAAAGTACCAATACAGTAATGTAAAAATACTCCATTACAAGTAAAAGTCCTGCATGAGAAACCCTACTACAGTAAAAGTACATAAGTATTATGAGCTTGATGTAGTTAAAGTATTGCAGTAAAAGTACATAAGTATTATGAGCTTGATGTAGTTAAAGTATTGCAGTAAAAGTACATAAGTATTATGAGCTTGATGTAGTTAAAGTATTGCAGTAAAAGTAGTGGTTTGGTCCCTCTGACTGATATATATTTATATATGACATCATTAGATTATTAATAGTGAAGCATCAGTGTTAGAGCAGCATGTTACTGTTGTAGCTGCTGGAGGTGGAGCTAGTTTACACTACTTTATATACAGTTAGCTAGTTTAGTCCAGTGGTTCCCAACCTAGGGGTCGGGCCCCTCCAAAGGGTCAGCAGATAAATCTGAGGGGTGGTGAGATGATTAATGGGAGAGGAAAGAAGAAAAAACAAAGTTCTGATACACAAATCTGTTTTCAGTTTTTGGACTTTTTCTCTAATCTTTGATTTTTGCTGAAATATTGGATCATTTGAACATTTATTGAAATGAAAGCATGTGAGAAGTTTAGAGGGAAAAATCACTATTTGGTGGAGCTGTTAACAACTCATAGAAATGTGAAATGTGACCCCGACTACACACTGCTTTTTGTAAGACGTCAAAAGCCAAAAAGGTTGGAAACCACTGGTTTCATCTTTAACAATGTGTTGTATTTTAAAAGCTTGTTATATTATCCATTGTGTCAAATCTTCATCTGAAAAGTAACTAAAGCTGTCAAATAAATGTAGTGGAGTAGAAAGTACAATATTTCCCTCTGAAATGTAGAAAGTAGCATCACATGGAAATACTCAAGTAAAGTACAACTACCTCAAAACTGTACTTAAGCACAGTACTTGAGTAAAAGTACTTAGTTACTTCCACTGTTGCAGGTGGGGGCCTATAACCACAGAGAAAATGCACTAACATAATGGACAGGACTCTGTCTTCAACCTTTTATCACCACTGTGGGAAACTATAATATTGAACATTCACAGACTTTGTACTATGAAAAGTTACATGAATATGAACATGTAACACATGTTTTTATAGATCAGACTCTACAGTAAACAACCGAAAACCTAGAAAACATAGTGTTTCCCTGCCTTTAAAGCCGCCTGAAATCCTTCAAAACTTTATATCAACATTCATCACGAGATCTAACAGTAAAAAATAGTTCATTAGTTTTAATATAGGCAGATCACCCCAAAAGGCAGAGTCCGCTATTTTTATTTATACACTGTAATGGGAATTATAATTGTACTATTTTGAAAATTGTACCTTTTACAACTTGTACTAAATGATTAAAAAATCTCTAAAAGTGCTGAATGACATATTATTAAATTCTAATTTCCAGTTACAAAAAACAACGTATGAAAATTAGAATTACAAATGACAACAATAGAGTCAATTTCTTAACGTTGAAACTAAAGATTATTTTCATTATTCTGTTAATTGTGATCTGGTAATTATTTGAATAGTAAATGGTGTCTATCACAATTTCCTGTAGCCTGATGTGATGTTTTTAAAAGTCTTGTTTTATTCGACCTACAGTCCAAAACAAGTTTTCACGTTGGACGTTTTTGCTTTCAAAATGAATTAAATGATTGTTTATCAAAATAGTTGCACATTAATCTACCATAGATCGATTAAACAGCTAATTATTTCAGCTTTACAATTTTTGCTGACCTTATTTGATTTATACCACACTCTTTATTATGAAAAGGTTTCAAAAAATGTATATTTGCCAATTAAAAAACTAAATGTCTACTGACAAAAAATACAAATTATAATTAATTACATATAAATGTGTTGATGTCTTGAGAGTCTTTAGAGAGAATATGGTTTTAGTTTTCACCTGTATTTGTTTTTACTTGTTTTCTTTTAAATATAAATTACTCTGAACTGTCTCTCTGGAAAAATGTATTGCCGTTGATTTCAAAAACATCCCTTAAAGCAGCGTATTTTACTTCAGCTCAGCCTTAATCGTGTAAACTTTTTTGTTGGATGTTTTTGACGTTTATCTCCCTACTTGTGTAAGAAACTGTTCACATCACAAAAACAGAAATAAAGTGAAACATTCACAGCGTTACGTTACCTTCGACAAACAGGTTAGCGGTGGTGGCGGCGGAGCCAGCCACAAACTGGTACTCTCCTCCATCTCCGAAGTGAACGTTTCGGATGGTGAGTGAGTGCGTGAGCTGCTTGCTGCGGACCTGACATCTGTCTGATGACTTGATCTCCACGCCGTTCTTCAGCCATTTGTAGGTGATGCCCTCATAATTGACGGTGACCTCGAAGGTGATGGTGTCTCTCTCCTGAGCATTTAGGTCCTTCAGCATGCTGGTGATCAGGACAGCTGGAGGAGAAAAAGAACAGCTTCAGTACAAACTAACTATATAGACTTCTAAAAACATTTAATAAACTGGCTTTTAGAGAAAAAAGGACAGAGGAGACTGATTTAACAGCAAAAACCCTGTTTCAAGCAACTATTTCAGGATCATCTACGGTACCAGAGGAACTAAACTCAGAAACTTGGGATTAAATTTATAATATAATAACTGAACAAAGTCTGCCAAGCACTAAACAAAACAAAAAAAAATTGAAAGAGAATAAAATTAAATTTAACACAAAAAATGACCTGAAAGGTAAAACTTAAAGTGAAGCTTTTGTGGTCATTTTTTTTCAGTTTGATACAAAGCTCTCAGGTGGGCAGGTGTTGCACCCCTGTTAGCTAATTGCTTTTGGAGGGAAGGGTCAATGGTAAGTTGTACTACATGTACTTCCAGACCACTGAGAAATTCGGAGCTAAAAGTGAAGAGTTCAACAGCGAAACTGAAAAATTCAGCAGCAGAACAGCAGTGAAAAAACAGACTACTAAAGAAAAATCCCATTCAGTGAAAGAAAAGTGGAGAATATTGTAATCAAATGTTTCATGGTTTCGTTCTAGTTTTACATTTGAGTTTTTTTTTTGTTTTGGTTTGATCCCACAGTTTCTTCCCACATCTGAAGAAAGACGTTTAGTTCCCAGTAGTTCCCGAGTTCAAGCTCAAAAAGTTCTTGGTCTCCTGCTAGTAACTAAATACAGTTACGTGTGATACTAATACTAATACTAAAACTTCTACTACTGCTACTACCACAACGTATAATAATAATGATAATAATAATAATTATAACATCATGTTATCTTTACAATTTAATGCACAATTACAAATAAATTATAAAATCATCATCTGAAAAAATGGTAAATATTTTTAATTTAATGTTATTAAATGATGGTGTTATTTTTTTGTTAAGCTCCTCAAGTCTTCATTCTTAAGAGACACACCGCAAACATCAGAGTTGGTCAGTCTCACTCAGAGATATGATTTAGGTGTCATTTGACTGGATTTGATTTGAATGTGATCTTACGGCTAACGGTTAGCGTTGCAGAGACTCTATCGTTCCCGCAGATAAAGGTGTACTCTGCAGAGTCGGTCCTGCTGGTGTTCATGATCTTCAGCTGGTGGAGTTTTCCCTGAACAACAATCTTGAACTTCTCGCTCATCTCGATCTCCACACCGTCCTTCAGCCAGGTGGATGGCACGTTGAAGTGAGAAACTTCACACTCG
Source organism: Thunnus maccoyii (assembly GCF_910596095.1). Classification (NCBI taxonomy): domain Eukaryota; kingdom Metazoa; phylum Chordata; class Actinopteri; order Scombriformes; family Scombridae; genus Thunnus; species Thunnus maccoyii. The sequence goes on from NC_056543.1 coordinate 1,812,612, forward strand.
AAAGTGGCCACCTGGGTCTCTGGGAGCTCAATGCTCTTCATGGGTTTGGTGACTTTCAGAGCTGCAAGGGACAAATAGAAAAAATAACTGAACAAGAGAGAAACTAATACAACACAAATATTTGACTTTATTTCAAGTTCCCATGTAATGAAATGTCAAATTGTGCATTTTTTGTTAGGTAAATACAAATTGGAAAAAATTGTTATTTCAAATTAGAAAACATATTTGTAATTAAATAAAACAAATATAAAGTTTTTGTACCATGAACTAAGATTAAAAGAGTAAAAAACTTAAAAATCTAAATATTACAAATGACAAAATTTCATTACATTTCTGCTAAGGTTTTCATTTGATTAATGCACACAGAAAATTATAATTGCAAAAACATTCCCACATTTTGCAATCATTATTTTGAACTATTCTCAAATTAAAATTAATTAAATTACATGAAACAACATTTGAATGCTTATAAATAAAATGAATAATTTTGACTGATACCATACTATTTTCTTCTTATTTTTTATGAATACACTTTGTACAAAATGCTTTAAAAAGTGCAATATTATTAAAAATAAAAATTTTAATTTGGGAAATTTGTAAAAAATTGAAAAATCTGTTGTTAGATTTTTTTTTTTCTAAATTACAATAAAGAAATACAAATTACAAATAATAATAAATGACAACATTTAATTCTAACCAATTTTACAATACTATTGTTTGTGTTGTAAAACTAACAAAAAAGTAAAGATTTCTTAAACAGTAAAGAATAAATTTAAATTCTTCTTTCAAAATTTGCAAAAAATCTAAACATTACATATTTTAATATTAATTTAATTTATACACACTCTATAGAGAATTGTAAATGCAAAAACATTTTACAAATTCCAAATTCCAATTTTACATATTGAAAAACAAAATTTCAAATTACAAATATTCACAAATTTAATTAAAAATTAAATTAATTCATTTTCTGGTAATCCTCTTTTTATTAATTGTTTTATTGTAACTTTTATCATGATTAAAAAGGTAATAATGTGTATTAAAGTATTACGTACCCTCCACGGTGAGTGTGGCGCTGCACTGCAGGTGTCCGACCACGGCGGTGTACTCTCCTTCATTGCTGCTTTCGACGTTCTGCAGGATCAGTTTATGCGCTTTCCTCTCTGACAAAATCTTACACTTTTCGCTTGACTTCAGCTCCACACCTTTATGCATCCACTTGACAGGGATATCGTCATGTGACAGACTCATCTCAAAGGAGGCGGTGCCGTCCGCCAGTGTTGTCACGTCCTTTATCTTCTTTACAATCTTGATCGCTGCAGAGACAAGTTGCAGAGAAAAGTTGTAAAATTGAGTATTATTGGGTATAATTACACCATTCATTCAAATCATTGAGCTTTTTAATTTTACAGGAAGTGACTCATACTCACTCTCTACATTGAGCCTTGCACTGGCAGACAGTTTTCCCAATTTGAAGGAATAAACACTCTCGTCCTGTGTGTTGCAGTTCTTGACCTTCAGTGTGTGGACTGTGCCATCAGAGGTGATCTCGTACTTGTCGCTGTTCTGCAGCTCCACACCGTTCTTGATCCACTGGGATCCTTTCACTTTGAGGTGGGTGAGCTCAAGCGTGAACACCGCCTCCTGAGTCTCCGTCACAGTCTGGTTCTTCAGAGTTTTCTTGATCTTCACCGCTGCAGGAGGGAACACAGGAATCAGTATTTTATTTGTTTTTTTCAAACTCCTTTTTGGGCCTTTTGCTTTTATTTGACAGATGACAGAAGAGATAGACGGGAAAAATGGGACGAGAGAGCAAGGGGGGTGACATACAAAAAAACAACAACTACTCAGCCACAGGGATGCCCCAGGACTCAGTATTTACACAACAATCAAAATCTAAGACGATAAGATTTTAGACAATATATTAATACTTTATGTGATCGCTCCGATACAACATGACAAAGAACATACTTGTTTAGCTATACTTAGAGTCTTACCAGTAGTGGAGATAAAAATTAATCGAAAAGTTTGTCCTGAGGGTGTTGCTAGAGGAAGGGTCATAGTGTCTTTAAAATAAAATGGATTCATGGGCAGCAGAAATGCAGGTAGGTGAATAAAGATTTAATCATATAGCACTTTCCAACAAAAGTTAGAAATTGCTTCAATGTGTGCTCCGTAAATTTTTCTGATATTTCTTGTGCACAAGTGAAATTTTGTCCTGACAGGGTTAGGGGGTCACTAAAAACATTAGAACATTAACATCAGAATTGAAATCCATTGAATCTAGCATCTTGTTTGTATTGTGATGCTGAGAATCATCTTGGATATCACCCCATACGTCATGATGTTAGAATAACATACACTGTAAATGTGTGTGGTGAGAAGCTGGTACCTACCCTCCACCTTGAGGTTAGCAGTGGTTTTGGAGTTGGCCACCTGGTAAGTGTACTCTCCAACATCCTGAGGTCTGGTGATGATGATGATGAGGCGTCTGACAGCTCCCTTCACCTCGCTCACCATGTTCTCATTGAAATCAAAAGCCTCACCATCTTTTAGCCACTTGCCCTCAGTGTTGGCATTGGCAACTTCACATTCCAGTTCTGCTGTCTGAGACTCTGCCACTGTCACGTCCTGCAGGGGCCGTGTGATGGCTCCACCTGGTGGAAACACAAGGAAGCATTTTATTTTATGGTTCTGGGGCAACAAAGCAGCTTGCCAAAAGGTCATGGGTTCAAGAGAGAGTACAAAAGAGAATTCCAACATACTCACTCTGTATAAGTGGCACTAAATGACAAATACCTATGTCATGACAAATGCTTATCTACTAGGCGTGTGACGGTACACAAAATTCAAGGTTGGGTATGTACCTCAGTTTTGGGGTCACATTTCGGTACATTTTCAGTACAGAAGAGGAAACAAAAGAAAGGTAGTGGCTCAGGAGGTCGTCCACTAATCAGAAGATTGGCGGCTCGATTCCAGCTCCTCCAGTCCACATGTCGAAGTGTCCTTGGACAAGGTACTGAACCCCAAATTGTGTGAATGTGTATGTGAACATCTATGTGGTGCACTGCCAAAATATTCTGGTTGGAATTCACACTAGAATTATTGTTCTGCATGTCGGAGTAAGTGGATTGTAAAAGTATTTTGGCTGTAATTGTCTGGGTCATGGAGCATACTGAACTGAGGCAGTCGCTTACCGAACTGAACATACTGAATGGTTCGGGATGAATACATGTACCATTACACCCCTATTATTTACCATCTTGTTCATATATACAGTATTGTGCAAAAGTTTTGGGCACTTAAGATGTTTAGGTTCATTTAGGTTCATCCATTATGCAATACCATTGGGGCAGTGTCTGACTGGTCCCAAATGTATTTTGCTGCATGACCACAACTACAAACATACAGCCAGAGTCATTAATAACTATCTTTCGCAACAAGAAGAACAAGGAGTCTTGCAACAGATTGTATGGCCTGTTTGGAATGTCAATGTAGTGAATCACAAAACTCAAAAATGTCTCAAAATTAGGGACCTACCAGAGACAATGAGCTTAGCATTGGATGTCTTTTCACCAGCATGAAAAGTGTACTGCCCCTCCTCATCCTTCATGGTGTCGATGACAGTCAGAGAGTGAGCCTTGTCCTTAGACTCCATCTTATATTTGTGCCCAGGTTTGAGTTGCTGGTTTCTGAAGGTCCAGACTGGATGAATACCAGGGTGAGAAACTTCAACGTCAAAGGTGACGTTCTGGGACTCTGAGCACACTTTGTCCTCCATGTGCTTTACAATGTGTACCTCTGTAACAACATCAGCATGGTTAGAATATTGAACTGGAAATTTGTGACTTGTGAATGAACAGTGAGTGTTCATTCTACAGAAAATGAAAATATTCATAGACATTTTGAGACCTAAAAACAATTACAGGAGTATAAAACCTTACTTTCGACAGTCAGGTTACAGCTGGTGTCAACTTTGCCAACCACCAGTTTGTAGTGTCCCTCATCAGAGGCGTAGGTCGTGGAGAAGACAAGGCGCTGCTTGGCTCCTTTTGCCACCATCTTTATTCTGTCACTGGGCATCAGCAGTTTGTCGTTGTGATACCATTTGACTGAGCTGATGTCCTGAGCGGAGATCTTGGCTTCCAGAACAGCCTTGGTGCCTTCAATGGAGGACACATCCTTCAGTGGCACCACAATGTCAATAACTGCAAGGAAAGACAGAAAAATTATAATCAAAGAGGTGAAAACACAAAAAGAAAGGGTTCAAAGTGTTCAAGTGATGTTTAGGGATTAGTATGGCTTAGATTTGATCAAACCAGACACTGCTTCTGATTCCAATTGTGGTTGAGATTCTTGTCATTTTAAGTTAGACAAGAATGGCAGTAATGGGCATGTTAAATTACTGTTGGAATATACGACTCATTGATACGAATAGGAACAAATTTCAGCCTCTTACTCTGAACGTTAAGTTTGCATGAGGTGGAGATGTCCTGGGCAGGAACCACAAAGGAATAGGAAGCTGCATCTTCTCTGCTGATGTTCTCCACCAGCAGCTTGTGGATGAGTTTGTCGATTACTATGTGGACACGATCTGAGGCGGAGATGGCCTGGCCATTCTTCATCCAGGTACCCTCAACATTCTCCTGGGAGAACCTGACCTCCAGCTGAGCAATGTCACCCTCACAAACTGTGAGGTCGGTCAAGGGCTGCATCAGGGTCACCGGGCGCACTAAAGGTAGAGAGACCCCGTTATTATAACATTACACAACAGCTACCAATGACTGAAACAAAACATGCCACTAAATGTGAAAGAGCAACCAGGTTAGCAAATTTAAATGCATTAAGGGCTCTCTTTGTTTAGAACTACAAGTCAAGTACAACAAAGCCCAATCAAGTACAACAAAGCGCCCAATCCCAAATTCTGTTGCTGTGGGTAAAGATAGAGGTTGAACTTTGTAGAAATCGAAATTTAGCTAAAATGAAGCAGAAAGGTTTTTCAAGAACAAAACTCATGGTAATAGTGGGGATACCCAGAGACTCCACATACTTTACTACTCTATAAAGTTGCTTACATTGCATCTTGAGTGAGGCACTGGTTCTCAGATCTCCACATACAAAGGTATATTTCCCCTGGTCCTCTTTCTTGACATCCTTGACAGACAGGTTGTGTCTTCCCCGGCGGGAGGACATGACGTATTTACCACTGGGAGAGAGCTCCTTATCTCCGAAGAACCAGCTGCCCTCAGCGTCCTCACGAGATAGCTCAACCTCAAACTCTCCAGAGTAGGTCTCTGGAACCTCAATGTTCTCCAGTTGTTTGATGATCTCCAGCGCAGCACCTGGACACACAACAATATCAAGAACATTCTCTAGCAATCCACCCATGTAAGACCTAAGAAAACAGAAAGATGTTGGGTGTCAAGATCACCTTCTACATGGAGCCTTGCAGTGGTCCTGACAGTCTCGTCTTCTGTAATCACACAGCTGTATTCTGCATCATCCTTCATTTCAATCATCAGTACAGACAGGAAGTGGACCTTTCTGTCTGAGTGCATTCTGTATTTGTCTCCAGAGATCTCCATGTCGTTCTTGAGCCATTTGACTTTGACAAAAGGTTCGCTGGTTTCACACTCGAAGGTCACCGTGGTGTCCTTCTCATTGGCATTGATGTCCTCCAGGTTTTGGGTAAAGGTAATTGCTGCTTTGGCTGCAAAGGGGAAATAAGAAGTGAGGCTGTGTAATGAATTGAGATAAAGACACAATGATGCTACTAGAGAGATTTGGTATAAAGTGACAATACCTTGCACCAGCAGGAAAGCATGGCTTGAAGACTCCCCAGCGACATTCATGGCTTTAACCATGATGCTAGCAGAATCCTCTGCTGTGACATCTCTGATCACCAGTTCACACACATGGTCCTCAGGCCAGTACCAGTAAATGCGGTCAGACTTCTCCAGTTGAATTCCGTTCTTGAACCACTGGCACTCAGGGTCTGGTCTACCAACCACTCTCACACGGAAACGAACCTCATCCATGGGAGCAACAGTCTTGCTTGCAATGCGCTCCAGGATCTTGGGTGCTTCCATGCTGGGGGAGAGCTGGACCCTCTCTGGTTTGATTGTGGGGATAGTCAATTTTCCCTCTTCCTCCATCCTCTTCCTCTCAGCCTCTTCTTTCTCTTTCAGGCGATGAAGCAGCTCATCCTTTGTCTTCTTCAGTAAATCCTCATAGGATTCGTCCCTCTTGCGAGACTTGAACTCCACAGCAGAAATAGATTCGTAGAAACCTTCCTCTGTCCTGCGCTTGAACTTGCTCTTCAGCTCATCTGACTCTTCAGAGGTTTTCTCGCGAACTACTCTGTGTGTCTTTTTCAGCTTAACAACTTCCCTCTCCTGTGCAGCCTCAGCAGGTCGGTCAACCTTCACAACATCGAATCCGATTCTGCCAGACTCATGTGGGGCTTCTGCAGATTTTGCTTCTGGAGCACGACGCAGGACAGATCTAAAGTCCTCTTTTTGTTGGATTTCCAGCTTCACAGTGTGCTCAGTTGTGCCCAAAGGATTGTCTGCAACCACCCTGACCTCTCCTGAATCATAGGATTTGATATCAACAATCTCCAAGTAGTAAATACCGTCATAACGAAGTTTGTATCTCTTGCTTTTGCGGATTAGTTGTCCGTTGAGGTACCAGTTAACCTTGGGCGCTGGATAACCAGTCACTCTGCAACGGAATCGGGCAATGCCACCTTCGAACACTCTGGTTGGTTCGGGAAGCAGGACAATTTCAGGTTTGGTCTTTTCAGTATCTTCGTCTGTGCTGACTCCTGCTGGTCCTCCTTCATGAACCATGCGCTCAATCTCATCAATTCTGTGTGCTCCCTTCCTCCCTTCAGGAAGCTGTGTTTCCTCAACAAGACCCTTCTCATCCTTGACAATCAGGGTGGCCGAGGTCTGGTCGACTCCAAACTTGTTAGTAGCTCTGCAAGTGATGACACCGCTGTCTCTAGCGTAAGCGACTTCATAGTCAAGACTGCAGTAGCCAAATTCGTTGACCATGCGCAACCTGTTAGCAGCTTCCAGAGGTTTGCCGTCATGCAGCCACTCAACTACCATAGTGGGGTCACCAATAGGGGTCAGTCTGCACTCGAAATGAGCTGGACCGAAACGCTTCATTCTGATAGAAGTCAGCTTCTTTTTAAACTGTGGCTTCTGCTGCTTCTCTTTGTCATAAAGGTCTCCCTCCTCCCACTGCTCTTGACCATAACGGAGATGAAGGGGCTCCAACTCTGGAGCTGCAATCTCCTTGGCCTTGTAGGTTCCTTTGGTAATGATGAGCTTTCTCTCAGCTTGAGGTGCAGCGAAGTCCACCTCAACATTGACTCTGCAGCGAGTAGTGTCTCTGCCAGCTTTGTTGATGGCTGTGGCTGTATACCAGGCACTGTCTGAGCCTGAAGCAGAGGGGATGTGGAACTTGGCCTCTCCTTTTGTACCGTCAATCCTGAAACACGTAACCATTTGGATCACACATTGATCAGGATATTTGGTTTACTTCTCTAAACCTTTACACTCATCAAACAAAATTCATTCATAGCTAAAAAAAAATCGAAGATACATACTTGATATGTGGGTGCTTCTGTGGGCTGATAATGTCACTGTTTTTCAGCCAGACAATGTCAGGCAGGGGGTTTCCAATGGCTTTGACAGCCAACTCAACCAGGGTCCCCTGCTTTACAGTGATATTCCTCAGCTTCTCAACAAACTGAGGACGTGCCAGGGTCTCACGGGCTGTAAATGATGAAATTCAATACAGGTCAAGTTGACATAAAATATACCATATATCAATCTTTCTTAAACTGAAAGAAACTTGAATTCTGATCCAGTGAAATACACTTGTGTTGGGAACTTACCATCAACATTAAGAGTTACAGAGACAGAGGTTCGTCCAGCTCTGTTCTGAGCAACAACTGTCCACTCTCCAGAGTCTTGGGGCAGGGCTGGGACGATGATCAGGGACTGGATGCCGTCCTCTTTAATTACTATCTTGTGGGTGTAGTCATTGACCACTTGTTGTCCTGGAAAAAAGAGGGATTAAATTGTTTTACTAGTGGTAGAAGCAACAGATATAGGTGCACTTTGTTGAACCTTATTTCTCTTACCATTGTGGAACCAGAATGTGTCAGGCATTGGTCTGCCAACAACCTTCAGGTCGAATCTGGCAGTTTGCCCCTCCGAGCATTTTATTGAAGAAGGCTTCATGACAAACACAGGCTTGTAGAGTCTCTCCAGCTGAGCCTCGTCTGTCTCCTCAAGCCTGCGGGCAGGAGAACGTCCAGGAGAACGGCTGGAAGAACGGCCAGGTGAGCGGCTCAGAGAACGAGGAGATGTGGACCTGGGACAGAATTAAAAGTCATCAATATCTAGGTATTTATTATAGCTCAGTATTGGGAGACTTTCAGAATGACAAACCATGTACTACTAGTAGCCAGCAGCATGATGTCAATGACTGTCTCCATTTTTTCAAATAGGTCTGGCTATCACAATCTGTTGACGACTACTTTCAACTTTTACTGTAGTGCTGCTGCTCTGAAACAACCACTCTGTTTCAATGGACAAGGTTTTTTGGGCTTTACCAGAGACCATCTGTTGTTTTTGGCATAGTTAGTGTGAAAGCTCCTTAAGCAGTATGTCTCAGGTTTTCAAGTACATTAAACCTTACCTAATCCTCTGCATTGCTGGCTGTGGTGTGAATCTCTGAGGTGTCGGTGTCACAGCTCCAGATGGTTCCACATAGAGCTTTCCAGAGCTGACTGCATTTCCTTTAATATTGGCGGCGAAGGCAGTGTAAACACCTTCATCCTCTGGCATAACCACTGGCAGACGCAGGCTGGCTCGTCCGTCCTGAAGAACCTCAACCTGGTATCGGCCTCCAGGCCTGATACGCTGACCATCTTTGAACCAAGCAATCTGGCAGAAGACAGAAGATCATTTACAATACACAGGTTTTTAAGCTTTCTTTAGTAAAACTAATTTCTCCAGTATAAGAAGGAACTTATCCACTGTTTGCAAATGCACAATGATACTGATATCTATTAAGGGCCTGGCAACAGCTCGTAACACTTGTTGGCAGTGAGATAAACACAAACCTTAACTATTAATAATTATTAATGACAGTCTATTAAGCATGGCAGTGACGCCTGCAGTGACATTATCAAAATAACCAATAGTAGGAGCCACAAAAACTGTACATATAATTTGAGAGGAGGAGAACTTTGGCACATGTGCTCTAGGCTTATGTATTAGATATAGCACCAGGTGTGGTGAAAGTTGATTGGGCATTTTTAATACAAATTTTTTACATTTAGATAATATTTTGGCTATATTTTCAACTAAATACCTTTGGCAGTGGATTTCCGGACATCTTGCAATGGAAAGTGACACCCACTCCCTCCATGATCCTGTAGTTTTTGACGGGTGTGTCAAAGGCCGGCTGCACTGCCTCCTCTTCTGTTGCTGTCACAATCAGCTCTCCGTCCTCTGTCACCAGCTCTCTATAGGTAATCCTCATGATACGGAGCTCAATCTCCTGGATGATCCTCTCTTCAAAGGCTGAAGTTAAGAATTCCTGCAAAAAACATTTGTCATTGTCAGTATTAAATATAAACTGATGATTGCTGAGACTTCTAAATAATCTTGGACGTTTAGTAAGAAAGTACCGTTTCTGAGACAAAGCTCATTGGGGTCGTCACCCTCCTCTGTTCCAGTTCATATTGACTCACGACCACAGACGGCTCCTGAACCACCGTCGTTGTCACTTCAGTTTTATATGTCACGTCATGCTGCTTCATGTAGGCTTCATATTCCTCTGTAAACACAGATGCAGACACACTGTGAATCACTGGTTCAACAAAGCTTTCCTTAGTGCATTCAAATGATTTTCTTAATAGAAGATGTCTTTCTGAAGTTGAGCATTGAGATGTGATAAAAAAACACAAGGATGCAGATACCTTCCTCCAGCAGGGTGGCGGAGGCTGAGGTTTCTCCGTGTGGATTCTTGGCAAAGATGGAGTATTCTCCGGCATCATCAGCGAAGGTCATGGAGATCTCCAACCTGCATTCGCCAGTCTCCTTCTTGTAGGCAACTTTGTATCTGAAGACATGCATCACAACAATAGTTATCTGTTTTGATCTTTCAACAAAGAGATCACAACAGATGCTATATGTATCTGAACCTCTGTGCTGACAGAGGTGTGAAAATATCACAACCAAACATGAGAAAAAACTGCGACAAGTTGAAATTGGAGCTGTAAGTAAATGTAATCAACTAACAGGCTATGTCAGCCACTAAAATCCTCCTCTTCATCATTTTCTGTGTGGGCAAGATTTGATTTTGCTCTGAATAATCAGCAGTGATTCCCATCCAGGACATCTCAGTGTGTGCGTGTGTGTGTGGATATGTGTGGTTAACTGCAGTATATCATCCCATGGGGAAATACAAAAATTGTCAGACCAAACATAAACCATGGCTGTGTGTTTTAGGGACTGGAATCAGGCTATGAAAAGGTTTCAATACATCAACAATAATAACAATAAGACAGGTACTAACAGAAGGTGATAGGAGATTTATACCTGTATCCGGTAGTGAGCGGCACACCGCTCTTCTTCCAGATGATGTGTGGTTTTGGGCTTCCTCCGACCTGGCATTCGAAGACAACACTCCCTCCCTCCACCAGCTTCTGAATGGTCGGCTTCTTGATGAAGAAGGGAGCAGCAGTCTCTCCTGTGCTCACCTCCACCATCGCCTGTTCTTTTGTCTCAATAGCAATACTGAAGAGAACCAACAGCTCGTTCAAATACTGCAGCTGGTTAAACTTACATCTTATATTCCAGTGGTTAATTAGAAACTGTTGCAAGCATTAGATTGAACAACTCACCTTTTCTCTTCTGTGACTCCTATTTCAGTGACAGTCGTCGTCTCTTCTCTGCTCTCAATTTCTTCTGACACTACAAGAGAGTAGGAGTTGAACGGATGCAGCATTAAAATGTGAAGGATCTGTTTGTGCATGTTTTTTTTATTTACTTATTACAAATGTTATATACTTTCTTTCCTGTTGAGCATTTTCCAAATCATACACATATACAGCTTTAAGTTTTCCTAACTCTTCCAGAGAGCCACTAGTCTCAATTAATTTCTAAAATCAAACTGAAAATCAACTTTCATCAACTGTCATTGTACAAGTTGATTGATTTGAAAAAGTATGTAAATGCAAAAATGAACATGAACACTCTTTTCACCCACATTTATTAGAACAATGCACCCAAGCAAATTAAAATTTTTGTTGGTTGTATAAATTTCCTGCCATTAAATACTGAAATCTTAGATTTTAACATAGTTTTTACATTTTAATATGTCCCTCCCTAAGAGGGGAATCGATAAATCGACAGTGCTCCAACTGCCAACTAGTAGCATGAAACTGTTTGAATAAATTATGTTGTGTTGAAATGTTTGCTGACTCACACACCTTTTTAGAAAAGTAGCATTTTTTAAAAAAGGGGAATCATGACCCTTTAATATTCATCTCATGACAAGTATAATTACAATTACAATACATTACATCACAGAGCTGAGCAGGGTTTTCTTTAGCAACTGAAACCATGATAAAAAATATTTGTTGACAACCTTTTTTTCATGAGGAAAACTATATAAAAAACTATATATATATACATATATATATATATATATATATATGTATATATATATCACAATTTTTGCAATTGTTGCTCTAATAAGTATCACTTAAGCATTGTCAAATGTCTCTGCCAGTAGTGTTAGCTAACATTAGCTTAGATTTGTGAACTAAATTCACCCCAAAAAATCCACAATGAAAATGACACAAAATTTCCATTACAAAAGCAAGACTAAAAAGACTTTTTGTTCACTAAAACTAACAATAACAACAATAATCAAATTACTAAAAGTAAAGCCCAATGTGAGCTGGAATAAACGCCAGCCCCCCCCCCCCCCCCCCCCCCCCCGCAGAGCATAAGAGGGTAGAGATACTGTTAGATATTGTGTTACCTTTGACGAGCAGGTAGCAAGAGGTGCTGACGGTTCCTGCCTCGCTGGTGGCGGTGCAGGTGAAGCGTCCGCTGTCTTCAGCGAACGCCTCGCGGATCACCATCCGGGCGAATCCGTTCTCGTAGGTGATCTGGAAGTCAATGGAGCTCTCGATCTTGTAATCTTCTCTGAACCACATTATGACGGGAGTGGGCTCACCACTGATCTGGCACTCCAGGGTCACCGACTCGCCCTCAGTGACCGTTACATTCTTCAGGCCCTGAACAGAAAAACAGTGACACCTTCAGAACAAAGTTTCAGTTTGTGAACTTTTCAATCTACAGAGTCACAAATCCAACATGCGACTGCGCCCAGTTTGTGACACAAAGCAAGTTCAACTTAGTCTGGCTTTCTTTGAGGTACCTGCTTCACTGAGCCTAACATTGTTGACCTTTGATAACTTGTATCATGCTGGTTTCCAGCTACGAGCGCGTTCAAGTTCTTAATAACAAGCATCATCACAACATGAATGAAGTATCATACGGCATGAGATGTAGTAATGATATCTGTAATAAGGTTATTGTGGCAGAAAAAAGTGATACTAAGTGAGTGTAAAATGAAAGTGTGCGGATTGTAAAGGCTTTTTAAAATATGGTTGCATTTTCAACATGTTCAGTGGCCTGGAATGACTTTCAGACACCAAAGCAGAGAACAAAAGTGAAAAAGGCCTGAATAAATGAAATGAATGCCTCATAAGGTTTATCTGACCAAAAATGTTGCATTTATAATTTAATAAGCTTATTAACAGTGCGCACAATTAATATGCCACTATAATCATCATTCATGAGTCTATTACTGTGGTAAACTATCTCTCTTATCTGCAGATAACCAGCTTGATTTTAATGAATCATATAATAAAGCAGTATTTGCATTTGAACCCCATAAAAGAGGTTTAATATTGAACACAATGTTTCTATATATATATATATATATATATATATATATATATATATATAATTGGTCACAGCGTACGTAGGATAACTCAGGTGCACTCTGCATGGCTCATTATGAGTAACCACTCAGCAGCCATATTTTTAAAAGGAAGGAAACAGGAAGTGGAGGGGGAAGTACTCACAGCAACAAGAGTGGGAGGAACTACAGGCTCCTGGGCTCTTGTGGGCACTGCAGCTGCCTCCTGAGATAAAACGACAACACAAGTCAAACATCATCGAACACAGAAAAAAAAAAGTAACGGTGGTGCTCTGTGAGGATGGACGGGTGGAAGCTGGTTAGAACAGATAAAAACCCTGCAGAGAGGACAGAGGGGTGAAGGTCAACAGGTAAAGACAGGCAGAAGAAGAGGAGGATTCTTCATGAGGCGGATGAAGGGCAGCATGTGATTGGCTGCTGCTTTGCGGTGAAGAAGGGGAACGCAGGTAACAGTCCACACAGGGTTAAATTGGGGGAAAGGGTGGGGGGGGGGAGCGGACCAACCTGAGGCTCCCAGTCCTCAAACTCCTCCTCGCTCATTGCGTAAGCCCCGCCCGCCTGTAACTCAAACTGACTCTGATATCTGGCGTCTTTAAACGGCGGCGGGAGGGGCTCCGGTGTCACTCGCATCTCCACTGTTGTTCTGCGAGACGGACTGGGAGACTTGACAGGCTTGATGACCTTTCTGTGAGTGGAGGGGGAGGATAACTCTTTGTGCAGAGTGGCAATAGCAGAGCCGGAGATGGACACCTGACCGAACCAACGAGAACAGCGTTAACCATCGACACAAACCAAACAAAGCTTCCAAAGTCCAAGGCTTCGTTCAGCTGCGGATTAGTGAGCGGAGTAGAGGTGGTGGAGAGTGAATCTTAGTCAAAGGTTGGATGAATTTTCCATTAGCCTTAAAAGATTTTATCTAAATAAATGTATCAATGAACAGGTTACCACAGCATGACTACAGTTAATACCCAGTTCCATGAAATTCTGGCCTGAAGATTTTCACAAGAAATTCAAAATAGTGGCCAAAAAGGAATTTCAGGGCACAGATAAGAGATTGATTGAAACTTTTCAATACTAATGTAAATACAATACACGAGTTTCAGTCCCAACCAAAACGAATTTCATAGAAATTATGTTGATATCGGATGATTCTGCATGATATACATAATTTAACATTTTAATAAGCTACACTGAAGTTTGTGTCCAATTAAAGACTTGCAATTAATGTACAAAAAACAAGAAAACAAAGCATAACCAACTGTTTTAGTGGCTTTACCCTAACCATACATTAACCACCTTAGTCATCCTGTTGTTGTGCAAATATTGTAGAAAGATATTTTGCACAATCGTTCAATATAGGATTGTTTTTTTAATACTCTGATAAATATTAAACACGTTATACTTCAAAACATTTTTTCTTGTTGAACGAACAAAGCAAAAGTTGTGAAATGTTGAAGGATCAGTCTGGCGATTTTCTATATTTTTCTTCATTTTATGTTTGGATCCAAACCAACAATGAACTGATCTACTAAGAAGTATTGTCTGTGCATCCAAAGCCTGATATATCTGATTCTTTTGTGCCGTAGACCTCCATTATTGTCCAAAAACTATTAAAAACATGTCAGTGAGCCACACTACTGCACTGGGTGACATGTTCTTTTGTCCCTGAAGGCTACCGTAGTTTGTTTGGAAACGGCTCCAATCAATATGACACTAAAGTTTGTGTGTCATCACCACAAACTGAAGTTACTGTAACAGCCTTGATGCTGTGGTAGCCTTACAAAAGAAAAAGTGATGTAATATTTTAGGATGGGTGATTCTGTGAGAAAGAGTTTAAAGTGCAACACACCACATAACAAAACAGTGGAGACTGTATGTTAAGATGGGTGTGTGTTAAAGATGAAATGGAGGTTTTTTTGGATGGCGACGGCGGGCCTGCAGCTCCTCTCCTTACCTCGTGGCTAGGTTCAGGTTTAGGAACGGAAACTTTAGAAACTGTGAAATGTGGAACTGGGGCTGGGGTGACACCAGTGTCCACATGGGAGGACATTTCTGTTGTTGTCTGAATCTGGAGTGACCAACAGAGTTTATTAAGTGGTTAAGAAAGTGTGTTATTATCAGATTTAATATCTTCTCAATAAGAATTCAGTAAACTCCTCCGACCTGGGAGACCTGGACTCTGCGCTGCTCTGAGGTCACAGAGGCAGCAACTTGCGGTTCAGTGCGTAGCGTTTTCATTTCAACATGTTTCTCTGCAGTCGTTGCTGCCTTCTGCATTATCTCAGCCTCTACAGCCTCCTCTTCTGCTCGACCGCCCTCTGCATGCACGGGCTGACGGACACGAGCAAGGTCAACAGCAGCCACCACTGTGGCCACCGCCCCGGCTTTTTTCCCTCCCTCTGCCTGGAGACACAACAAGCAGCACAGGGATCTCAGGACATCCATTGTACAAAGTCTGGAGGAAGATACGTGACCAGAAGCCCTAAAGACTGGAGAAAATACTCCCAAATGATGTTTACAAGAGCTTAAGAATACATCACCATCACAGAATCTATGACGCCATGCATCATGCAGCTTTAAGGGTGAAACATGCAGTTCACTCTCATTAAAACTGATGCAAAGACGAGATGGATTTAAAAATTTAGTTAAAAAAAGAAGATGCAGAAAGGAAAATGTAAAGAAGAGAAGATATTCAACTAAGGAAGTTGCTCCTTCCAACAACTCCAAAGCTGTCACTCAGTATTTAATTCAATCTCAATTCAATTCAGTTTTATTTATATAGCACCAAATCACAATAAAGTTATCTCATTTACACATATGTTGTTGGCAAAAACTTTTTTTATGGAGTTTTTTTCTTTTGTTTGGCTGTGTTGTACAGATTGTAAGTAAGATTGCAGTTTCAGCTTACATGCAGTAAAGAGTTGTGTTTAGCCTAGCTTAGCACAAAGCCTGGAAGAAGGGGGGAAACTGCTAGCCTAGTTCCATCAAAAGAGAAAAAACTAAGAAAAATCTGCTACAAATGTGGTCATTTGTAGCCAAAATAATCGTAAAAATCTATGTTGGAGAGACTGCTAAGCTATGACAAACGGTAACCATAACATAAAAAAGACAGCCATGTTATTGTGAACAATTTGCTCCAATGCTAACTGCTGCTAAAATCACAATATGTCCATTTTATATTTCTACGTCTACACCTGTTCAATAATGAAACAGAATATTTAGAGTAGCGGTTGTTGAATTTGTCCCTTCCCGGGCGCTTATGCCATACGGTGTCCCACAAAACTCAATACTTGGTCCAATCTGATTTGTGCTTTTACTGTTTTAGATCCAAAACTGAGGAACAACCTAGGGCTGCAATTGACCATTATATCGTTATTGATTCATCTTTCAATTATTCTCTCAATGAATCGATTAATTGTTTAGTCTATTAAATGTCAGAAAATAATGAAAATGGCTGATTAGAACAGAGTCCATCTAAGATGGAACAAAGTCCCGAACCCAAAGATATTAGCTTTACAATGATATAAAACTCACAAAAACAGAAAATCCTCACAACTGAGGACAAACTGATATCAGACAATATGGGGCATTTTTTCTCATTAATGACTTTATGACAATTGTTAATGATAATTGTTTCATATTTTATGGTATGGTATTTTTATGTGCACCTGTAAAGCACCTTGTAACAACAGACATAAAGTTTACTTCCTTAATTACTTACAATAGACAAAATGCAACATGTAAATCAGAGCGAGACTAGCTGTTGACCAGTTTACAGATACAGACAGATATAAGAAAAACATGTTTGACCAAACCAGAACAACAGTTTTAAGTCTTGCTAGCTTCCCCTAGAGGCAGTAGGTGGAGTTACTCCAAAAAAGGCATTTGATTTTACTTTAAAACAATCATCAAGAGAAGCTAAAATGGTTTTCTTCTGTCTGTTTTTTGGAGTAACTCTACTGTTATATGTTTTAAATATCAATAGATCTCCAGGTTTCTGGAATGATCTTAAAAGCGCTTCTGCTCGGGAAGCTAAACATATAAAGTTGTCCTGAATGTGATTAGTAAAATCAACATTAGCCGCTGATATGTTTAACAGACCGAGGTGATGTATAAAGAGAATGAGGAGAAACACTAATGAAGTAAACAAAGGATAAAATGAAAAAGATAAATGATTGAAGTGACAGTATGAGCAGCAGGTGGAGTGATAATAACAGACTGTGGTGGTCTACCTGCTCTCCGGACACAGTGGCTTCAGGCGGCCCCCGGATACGAGCCTGATCCACGGCCGCCACCACGGTAGCCACCGCCACGCTCTTATCCTCCTGGGAAACATGCTCATCCTGATGCATTCACAGCACATCAACACATGTTCACTCTACATCCAACACACAAGCAGCTGGGCCAAGGCACTGTTTCATTTCACAACATTTTTTGGAATGCATAATTGAAATTTGCTACAGCTGTATTATTTGATTTAAAGGAGAATTCCAATCTGCTGGAACAAGTCAAGCTCAAACAAGTTCAGTAAGTCCACCATTACTGTATTTTCTGCTCACTTCCTGTGAGTGGCCTTAAAGATTGGATGCACTGATTCAAACCAACTTAATGTTTTATTCAGTCTGCATGCATGCATGTAAAGCCAGCACAAGTTCCCCTTAAAGAGGTGACTCCACCATCCTCACCTCTCTGGTGGCGCTGACCTGCTGCTCCCAGTGTTTCTCCATGTGAAGCTGGGTGGCACTGCTCACACTAGTCATGCTGGTCACACTGGTGTAGCTGGATTCAGCCATATAGTCTCCCTGCTTCCATGGTGGCAGGACCTCTGGAGAGGCAGACACCTGCAGGAGGAAGGCACCATGTTAATGATGATTACATTAAGTCTTATCCATCTTTTGCACCTGGATTGGACAGCAGCAGCTCTTCATGAGCCCTTAGTAACTACTCCACATGGATGGTGATGTGCAAAAGTCTGAGTGACCAAATTTAATTCCCAGAAAGTGATGTTGTTCCAACAAACACATCTGGTAGTGTTGACGGGTGGGAAGCCGGTGGGGGATCATACGTCTGCTGCTGCACTAGCAACTCATTCGGCAACAGCATATGTCACAGAGGTAGCACATTGATGTTGACACCGAGGACGACAGCAGTGTTTGTAATGACAACAACAACGATGTTTAAATGTATTAATGAGTAAACCTCAATATTACTTTAGTAAACATTATAACTGAACTGAGATTGGACTTGGACAGCTGATAAAAGTGGCTACTGGGCAATAAATGTTCTCACCTGTTTCCTGATCATGACAGGAGACTTGACCGGTCTGATGGGAGAGACGGACAGCCTGCTGGAGGGAGAAACCGGTCTGTGGATGACAGTTAACACAAGACATGATGCAGATATAGCCCCAAAAACACCAAATATCTTGAGCAACTTTATTCCATTTCATGAAAGTCGTTATGGATCGCTATCTTGTTTCACTGATTCTTTGTTATCTTCCTACACTGAGACATTCTTTTTTCCCCCGTTCCTTTCTAAATCTTCAAGGCCTTGAATCCCAGCTCTTGTTTGTACCTGACAGGTGTGGGCGTCGGCCCTTTCACATGTCTGACAGGTGAAGGCGACTGCTGGCGTCCGCCCATCATCTTGGAAACAAAGGACGGTGGGGACTTTGAGGTCGGCTTTGGGGGAACCCGCGGAGGGGTTTTGTGAGCCAAATGCTGAGTCATCATTCCACCTTCAACGTGCATCTCCATCATGGTGGTGGCCTGGGAACTAACCTCCATCTTCTGAAGAGGAAAAATTACACATGGAATGATTTATTTCAGAGAAATAAATCGTAAAGCTTTTTATGTTTTAATGAATCCTATAACTAAGAACTTGTGCCTTACCCCGTGTCTAAACAGCAAGCACGTAAGGCGCGTTTTTCACTCTCATGTCACATGCAACAGATACACTCTCATTTTAATCTATGCAGCTGTCTGCACCTGCTCCGTGCAGACTCGCATCTCAGCCGCGTCTCATAGGCGTAACCGCGACCTGAAGTTTTACACACGTCGTTACAGTCATGTGTACTGGGCTCTGAGAGCTTCCAACACGTGGGTAACCTACACTCAACAAAGCACTTGAACGCCTCCAGTGTAGCTGCATAGACGGAGCTCTGCTGCTCACGCTATGCTTGCTGTCTAGACATACGGTTAGGATCATGATGACTCATCTCACAGGGCTTCAGTTTTGACAAACACCACATGATTCACACACTTTATTACTTAATCTAGATGTTTGTTTTAAGTAGTAAGGACAGTTCATGCAGAAGGTTGTCGGTCACAAATACTTCAATATGTGAGATAACGAAATTACAATATCATGTTAGTTATGAAATTACAAAACGGACAAACATTTCCAGACCTGTGTCAAAAGAGAATCAGGTTTACTGAGTTATCTGGGTAAATAATTCCTTTTACATCAGTCTAAACTCCAAATTGTTTTGGGTTCCATTTTAATAAATCAAATTTATCCAGAAAACTCAGTAAAACTGCTTCTTGGAACAGACCCAGGTTGGTATGTCTTACCCTGTGCATCCCAGTCTGGGAAGTCACCATCTGAGATGTGGACACAATACTCTTGGATTTCTTAGCAGGTACAGCTTCCTCGCCTGCAAACACACACATGTAGATTCAGGTTCATCTGGATACAAAACAACTAAATCAAGTTTGATCATGTTTTCTAATCCTGTTAAAGTTCGTTCTGCCCGAGGGCCTCACCCTGAACCAGCAGCTCAGCGGTGGAGGTGGCTCGTCCGCTGCTGTTGGTAGCAGTCACAGAATATGTTCCAGAATCCTCGGGGAAGGCCTCAGCGATCAGCAGACTGTACAGGTCTCCTTCCTGAAGGATCCTGAAGTCGGCTGAGCTCTGGATCTCGGCCCCCTCTCTGTAGAACTTCAGCACAGGTGTCGGGATTCCTGTCACGCGGACGTCCAGCCTCACCTGGCTGCCTTGCCTCACTGTCGAGCTCTGCAGTCTCTGAAGGAAGTTTGGAGGCGCCGTCTCAGCTGCAGAGACAGAAAAAAAAGTCTTGTTAGCCTGGTTTTAATGATGACATGTGTACTTATTTACAATTAGGGAACCTTATTTATTTTGGTGGTTTCACTGAGGTGAAATTATCATTTTCAAGAGAGATCTGAGGATAAGAACACATTCACAGTCAGACTACCACACAACCAACATACAAGAAACAACAAACAAAGTGAGTCCTGCCTCGGTTAGTATATAAATGTGTGATATCTCAGTAATTATTGGATTGTGTGATTATAATATTAAATATAAAATGTATGATATTTAAATGAGAGAAGAGATGTGACATATTTTGAAAGCTTTATCGGTTGAGCTTCACAGATGATTTTTTCTTCTGGTCAGTAAACTCTGTGATTTATGTGATACAGAGAGCAATGAGTATGAAATTTGTCATTGGTGATAAATAATAACAACAAATCATGACATAATTTTATTTATTTACACAAGCATAAGCACCGATTAAAAATGATTTACAGAATAAGTATCTTAATACATTATAAATGTATTTAATGTTATTGTTTATTATTTATCTTTATGTTAAAATTTCCTTTAATTTCAAATTTTTCATTTAATGTAGTGATTTCTGTTTAAATTGTGAACTTTCTATACTATAAAGTGATGGATATGGCTGTATAAATGACTTAATAAAGTATGGATCAATGCACTGTGATGATGGGGCATATAACAGATGAGTAAAACAACGTTTAGAAAATTTAGATTTTTTAGTCATGAACATGAATTTGAACATGAATGCATGACATTACACTGATAAACCAAATTTAGGGTGTTTCTAAGAGTGACACTGGTACTATTGTAGATGTATAGAATACCATGTGTTTAGTCTTATGTGCATCTAAAGCAAGTCTGTGACGTGATGTAGGTTGAGCAGAACTAGAGGAATACAAAATCGCGTCACCAGCATTAAAACAAAGTTATTTTAACATCCGTATACCCTTTAATTACGCTCGAGAGGAAATGTACATAGTTGTAACAGGAAATGAAAGACAATGAAACAGTTTAACAAGGAACAGAGTGGAACACCAAAAACCAATTTTTGTTTAGTGAGTAAAGGTGAAATAAATAGCCGCACTAGCAGCTCAGGCTGGTTTTATGCAGGAGGTTTAAATGAGGGTCCATCATCAGTGTGATGCAAAGATAAACAAATAAGAATAAAGATTAACAAATACATTTTAACTTTGACTTTGTCACATATCTTAATTAATTATAACTGTTGGTTTATTATCAACTACTTGACATGTACAATTTTATAACAGAGGATCAATTTCAAGCTGTTAATAAACGTGACATTCCTCTTAAGGAAAGCTATGCTGCAACAGATGCATCTATATTGGTTTTATCACTGGATTAAGTAACAGGCCATGCCCACCACATAGCCACGCTCATGCCTCACAGCTCAGTGCAGGATAAACTTAGACTGAAGCTGAGGCAGAAAGAGAACATCATTTCATTTATTTATTTTTAGTGAAACATTTTGGGAAATTTGTTTATTCGCTTTCTCTCTCGTGTTTCTCTGATTTAGATGAGAAGATTGATATCACTTTCATATCTCTATGGTAGATATCAAGTTTAGGCCAGCTTAGCGTAGCATAAAGACTGGAAACAACTAGCCCGTCTCGGTACAAATGTAACAAAATCCACCTCCCAACACCTCTAAGGCTCATATATTAACAAGTAACGTCTTGTTACTTTCATCTGTACAAAAACTAATATTTTCGGAAGGTTTTGTGTCAAATTATTTATTGGTTGGGACTAGTTGCAAGGAAGTTACTGGTCCCAACCAAGAAATAGTCAGCTTCATAACTCTCCATAAAACTGCAAATTGTTCTTTTTACACATGAGTTTTTGATCCAATTAAACAAACGAGAATGTGTTAATTAGTGAGCTTAATTCTGTGCTTGGACAGAACATGAAGCAAATCTTTCACGCAGCGCAGTTGCATACAAAATCAATGCAAAGACGCAAGACTCCAGGCTATGCCAATTGATACAAATACAAGCCTGCGTGAGTTGAAAATGTTTCAGCTTGAGCAAAATATTTGCGCATAACGCAGGGCTTCATGAATGCACAGTACCAGTCAAAAGTTTGAACACATTTTCTCATTCAAGGTGTGTCCAAACTTTTGACTGATACTGTACGTCATGAACGCACAGAGAGTCGAAGAGAAAGGAGAGAGACTGGAGGGAAATAACAGAAAGAACCAGAGTTCCCAGGGAGTTCTGAGTTCAGTCAGAAGCTGAACTGAACACAAATACACAGAAACTCTCCTACAGACACAGTTGGTGCCTGCTGTTGCTAGCTAGCTAATGTGCAGTAGTGTATTTTGGCTGTTTGGGGCAAATAAACACAAATGATCCAGCAGTCAAACTTGCGTTTAGTCTGAACAAAGCTTTGTAGTGTTTGTTAGTGTTCTGTTATATGTTTTAATTGTGACCTGCCGAAGAGACTGCAGATGAAAATTAGCTATAAGCTAACTCTGGTACAGTACATCAAGTGGTAACATTTATGTTTTACACTGTACATGGTCCCAATAAATAAATAAGACAAGGTGCTGATAGGCTGATTTTATTACCTTTGGATAGAGCTATGCTAGCTGCCCTCTGTTTCTAGTATCTATGCTGAGCTAAGTTAGCTCAGTGGAAGCTTCAAACTTAGCATACAGACATGAGAGTGATATCAGTCTTCTCATCAGCAACCAAGTGAATATGTGTATTTCCCAAAATGTCTAACTTTTCCATCAAACAGTGAGAGATCTCACCTGTAACAAGGAGTTCAGCAGTGCTTGTGGCTTGTCCAGCACCATTGGTGGCTCTGACGGAAAATCTTCCGCTGTGTGCGGCGGTCACAGCGGGGATCCTCAGAACAGCGCGGCCATCGCTGAACGAGATCTGAACACCGGGCAAAGCGGTGGTGGAAAGAACCTGGCCATCACGGAACCAGCTCACCTCAGGAACTGGAGAACCTGGAGAGAACCCAACACCGATCTACTGTCAGAGAACCCAAAGAATTTCCTCAACTAAAGTTTTCTAACACTCATTGGGAAATCCTCTAGTCAGATGTTTCAGATGAATATATGTCATGTCTACAGATAGGTCAAGGACTTGTTTAGCCTAGCTTAACAAAAATTCCACAAGCAGGGAAAAACTGCAAGCCAAGCTTCACTACAAGAGAAAAAAGGTTGTTTTCAGCCACAATATTAACAAAAACATGTGATGTCTTTGTGAGACTGCCAAGCCTGATAGCCATGACATAAGCAAAGACAGCCATGGTATTATGGACAGTGGGGTAATTTATGCTAACATTAGCTAAGTAATCCTAATTTTAGAGCACCTACTATGTTAAATTGTATTCTGGCTGTTCCTTCCTTATGCCCCAAACTACAGAGCTAATGGTGTTGCTAATGAGCTAACACTTGTTATCTAGAAAACTATAGCAAGATACAACATTATTACTGTATCTTGTTAGCTATCAAGCTAGTCAGCTGTCTGTCCTGTAGTCAGCAGGGTTTAGTTAAAAGTAGAGTTGGGACAACACTCAAACCTGACAACTCCACTATGAATTCAGGACTTTAAAGATGCTGTGCTGCTGGTCCACAGATAGCTCAAATGCGAACTACTGCTAAAACCACAATGTCTCCTTGTCTCCAATGTTTCTTGCCTTGGTATTACACTGGTTAGCTAGCTTTGAAGTTGCTGGACAAAATTAGACTAGCAAAGTCACAGCTAGCATGATGTTTTTTCTAACTGTTTCTAAGTAGAATAGTGTTAACTAGCAAATAACACCACATAGCATTGATTGTGCTAATTGTGTTGTGGCTACACTTGCTAGCTAGTTTCGCCCTGCTTCCAGACTTTGTGCTAAGCGAGGTTAAACACGAGATGAAACTGACAGGCTACCCATCAGAATGTGGAGAGCAATAGAACAAAATATTTGTATATATTTGTTCCCTAATAAAGTCACAGTAATTTCAGTGTGCGGTGGTTAATTTTGATTTTCACCTTATATGTTCCTGTGACCGACCAGCACCTGACTGAAAATACTGGCTGTGCATGGGGAGTTCTGTCCTTAGAACAAAATATTTGTTTAAACAAGTAATAAACCTAAAAAAATATTAAAGCCAGTACTTTGAACAGTTTTTTAGGTTAATCCTGGTGTTAGCAGATCCATTACAACAATAGACTATTATTAACAACAACAACAACAAAAAAGCTTACAGGGTAAAACTGGACTATGATATCCTCAACTTTATTCTGTGGCTCTTTTCAAGGCAGTATTACAAATTGTGTTACACCTAAAACAGCTAATCAAAAAAAAAAAAATTAAAATAACAATGACATTAGCCTGATTTTGAGTTGAATCTCTCCATACACAATGTTCTGGAGTGTAATGTGCCAGTACAGTCAGAAAGCCTCCTTACCACTAACTTGAGCCTCGAACGTCGCGGCACTACCCTCAAGTGCCACGACGCTCTGCAGCGGCTGCGTGAATGTCGGCGCCTGTGTTGACATGTTGGTCGGCACCCTGCAGGCACAACAAAGACAAAAAAACAAACAGTCAGAACAAGCAGCTGAGAACTCTCTGAATTCATGGACCGACACCAGAAACATTAACGAATGGACCAGTATGTAGGATTTAGAGGCATCTAGCGTTGAGGTTGCAGATTGAAACCAACTGAAAACTGTGGAAGAGGACCTGCTCCCTATGTAGATAAAGGGCTCATTCTAAGGTAATGAAAACATGATTCTTATTTTCAGATGATTATACAATATTTAAAACATACCTATGAATATTATATTCTATTTCTGCCGAGTCTGTTCCAGTAGATGCCACTAAAATCTACACACTGCAATTTTAACAAACAGAAAAATTGTATAAAATTTACTTTTCTACTACATTATGTCTTCTACATTTCAGCACGTTTGTGCTGCTGGTTGATGGTTTGGGATGGTTTTCCTGTAGAGATAACTTTTTGTAGGCTGTGTTACTGGAATATGTGTCATGTTAGCTAGACAGACCTGACTTGTCTATCAAAGATGGCGCATGGTTGAAAAAAATGCAACAATGAGTGTCATATACAAATTCACCTCTGAACAGTAATTTTACTGGTTTCCAGCAAGTCGCTTAACTTCTAAATATTGAAAATGTCCATATACTGTACATATGACCCCCCCCACCCCAAACACCAGGGGCAACATTTTCTAAGACCCTTTTAATGTCTGCTAAAATGACAAAAACAATGTCATTATTGAAAAGCCAAATTTGAAAATGACTCTCTAAAAATCTAAATCTGGCTCACAACATTTTTAAAAAGGATCACACATTTTCATCCATTAAGTCCAGTATGCAAAACAGTCCTACTCTCAACTGTTATGATTATGTAATATATGACAAAAAAGTAAAAATGATGAAATGTTGACTGTGATTGATTATCTACCTACAGCAAGATACAACAGTCTGGGCTGGTTAACTTAAATGTAGTCACAGCAGCGAGTGTCCAAAACCCCGAAAGTTAGTCAGATTAATA
Source organism: Thunnus maccoyii (assembly GCF_910596095.1). Lineage (NCBI taxonomy): Eukaryota > Metazoa > Chordata > Actinopteri > Scombriformes > Scombridae > Thunnus > Thunnus maccoyii. Next base: position 1,838,275 of record NC_056543.1, read on the forward strand.
ATATTGTTAACTTATCCTTTAATCAGGTAATTATACCAATAGTTGATGGTATTGTATTTCGGCATCTATCTTTTGTTCCATCTTGTGATCTTGTTTACTTATTCTGACTTAAATCATGATTTTAACAATTGTAGACTGTATTTTGACAACTTTGGCCCCTTTTGTTCAATGACAATGGCGGTTTGAGAAAATCTTATTTGTATCTCTCAAGGAAAGGTATTGTTTTGGTATCTGCACTGAAACTCAGGCATAAAACGATACCCGGCTTTAGTTGTAAATGTAAAACTTTGCAAAAACTCTTGTATGGTCCTTTAAAATGTCCATAATGTGGAGCTAAAAGTGCTGTCCCTGCAGAGTGTTGGATGTCCTGCAGATGTCCTGCTGTGTTTCTTGTTTTCTCTTTGACAGTTGACCCGCTGAAAGCGAGGAGGCTATAGGGGTGATAAAGCAGCAGCAGTAGCAGCAGCAGCAGCTCAGATTGCCATTTGATCCCTCAGGGTTTATTTCTAGGAGCTCTGTCCCTGGAGGTGGTCCAGGCTCCGCGGGGTCTGGCTGACAAACCACCAGCTGATCCACCGCAGGACTCACAGCAACATTTGAACACCTGTTTAACCCCGAAGACCTGGTCTTAGATTTCAGCTCCTCTTCTTCTACATAACCTTCAAGGTGCATTCTGTTTAGTTCAGTGTTTACATTTTATGAAAATTAGAGTGAAGTTTTTTGTTCCAGTTTTACTGTAGTTTTCCTTTCTGTTGTTTCTTTCAAACACCACATTTTTAAAGACCTTTTTATAGTATTCTTGAAAAAAAAGTGCAATATATTGTAAAAAGCCCCAAGATGGCATTTTATGAAAACACAAATATTACAAACAGAAAAGTGAAGACAAGACAAAAATATATTATTTATTTTATGATACAAAATAAACAACAAACATAAAAAACCAACAGATTTTGTATTTAATGACAAAACAAATTCAAGTTTGTTCTCTTTTGCCTTATAGTTCATATTTTAGTTATTTTATTTTATTTTATTTCAGCCAACAAACATGTTTTTTTTAAACCTGCGATTTTTTTGTTGACATGTAGTGAACACAACACTGACACATCATCTCTTTTTAAGCTGATATGTTGAACTTGTTAGCAAACAGTTTATTTCCACATCCAGCAGTTATGGAGCGACATTTTCATTCATCTGGAGTCGTGTTTCTGTCCACCTGGTGAATATAAGTCCAATATTCACTCTCTTTTAGCTCTTTTTTTTGCTCTCTACCAACTCCTGAGGCAAATATCTGGCACTTTAGCTGCTAAATAGAAATTAATAGAAATTAATCGCCACTATGTTTTCATGACAGTTTTTAAAGATCAAAATTTTCAAACTCAATTGGGTAGCTTTTAGCAGAATGGTCCAGTCAAGAACCAGACCATTATATCAGCCTGTTTTAGTTTATTACAGATACATTTCAGTAGGAAAATTTCAAAAGATATGTTTTGTTTGTCATTTAGAAACAGTGTTTCCATTACATAGTTTGTCCATTATTATTTACAAAATACACAAAGTAAAATGTTTGTGTTCCAATCAGCCGATATATTATCATTATTGTAATGTGATATCTTTGCTTCAGTTGAACTCTTCTGATAGTTGCGTAACAACCACATTTTTAAAAAAATTTTCTTTAAAAATCAGCCGTCAGCGCTGCAGCATGCAGGCTGCTGATGGATGTGGATTCATTTTGTAGACTCAATTATTAAATCAATCACAAAAAGATTATCGTACCAGACAGTCATTGCTAAATGGTTTGACTGTTGTAGTGATGCCAAAAGCTAAAAATAATCTAGTCTGATTGGCTTCTGTGAGCTCTTGATAAGTTTTTGTGGTCCTGTTTTGACCTACTTGGACCTTTTTGGCCCTGACGTGACTGGACTTGTCTTGAGTGTTGCTGTTTGGGTCTATTTGGTGCTGCTTGTTTCATGTTTGGCTCTGATTGGTCTTGGTTGTTCCATTTCAACTCTAACTGGCCCCGGTATTGGCTTAGATTAGACATAATTGGCTTTGACACACCCTGTCTGGTTCCTTGTTGGCACTGTGGTGACCCTGTCTGGCTCTTTTAACCCGGGTTTGGCACTGAGTGGCCCAGACTGAATCAGAACCCTGACCCTCACTACCCTTCTTTGACTCACACTGGCCCAACTCAATTTGTTTTTCACACAAATTTTGCTTGATTGTTTGTGGTTGTCCCTGCATGGTGTCTCTGTGCTGGCAGTGGGTCCTGGTTCTGGTCCTGGTCCAGAACAGCTGACAGACACAGAGGAGTTTTCTGTCACCTTTCCAACACTTAATTGAACAAACAGCAACAGCTGCTGTTGTTTGACACCAGATCACTTCAAACTGAGGAGCTCCAAGCAGCTGGTCATTAAAGGTTATAAAATCACCTCAGCACAGTTTGATCTGAACAATCTGCCTGATGAGAAAGTTTTTTTAAGTTCCTTAGCCCTTATTTTTCATATTTTCTTCTTTAAAAGTGTTTGTCTTGTTTTTATCATATAACCATTATAATAGAGGCAGTGTGACTTTAACTTTGGGTCATGGACAGTTTGACAGTTTTAGACCAAACATTAAATCAAGAAAATAATCCCCAGATGAGTTGATAATAAAAATAATTGTTATTTGCAGCCCTAATATTAAGCCAGGAGATTTATTTTATCAAACAAATACATTAAAAACATAATCAGCATACAGAAATCTGATTTTATCATCATGATTTCTGCTTATCTTTCACCAGTAGACTCCTTGTTTTGGCTCCTTCAGATTGATGCATTTTAACTGAAAATCCCAGCAAAAATCTAAAAAAAATGTATAGATTTTTAAAATCATTTAATGTATAAAATAACACAAAGTCCAGCTTTAGTTCCCAGAGTTTAATGTGTTACTTCAAACAGTCCAAAAAGCCAGAGATTTAACTGGGATTGAGATGAAACTGGGATTTAGTTTTATATGACTGATCCTGACATCTCAAACACACTAATGTTTTACCTTTAAAATTCCATTAACATACCCATTAATGATAATGTAATAGGGGGTATTTTCAGTTGAATTTCAAAGGACAATTAATGGACAAATTATTATAGGATATTATAATATATTGACGTATTTTTTAAATATTTTATCTGCACTGTTTAAGGGTGTTTTAAGGGGTAACAACCCTTTGACCAAATAACATTAAAGCATTGTGTAACTTCAGGATTCAGGATTGACTTTCATGCTTTTAAATATATTTTAATGTATTTTTTCTCCAAACAAATTAAGGGGTACCTGTAATAGTATTTTCATCCAATTATTTATCCATTAATTTACCTAAATGCTGGATAACGTATACTTGATTACTGGATAAAAATCCCTTAAAATATCATTCATTTGCACTTGGAAAAGTTTCTAATTTATTAACCAAAACCCAAATCTTATTATCAACTGGAATTGATAAATAATGGATTAAATATTTCAAAATAATGTTTTAATTAAGGGGGAAATCTTAAAATCTGTAATTTGGTAATTAAGGGCCTCTGAAATTAAAGTGTTTTAAGGGGTGACAATACTTTAAAATTGACCAAATAACATTAAAGACATCCCTTAATTTATACCTTAAAAATCAATCAAGGTAAAAATTCAGGAATGGCTATAACGCTTTTTGGTAAATTTTAAGGTATGTTTCCATCTTAAAAAATCTTAAACTGGAGATAATCTGCATCCTTTAATATATAATAATCTGTTAATTTATCCAATATTTAACCTCAACTTTCAGGTGAATGAAATTTATTGAAAAATGATAATGTAATTTAAGTAACGATATTTTGTACATTTTAAGTTCATACAGCAAACCCATTAAAATCACTTCATATGTTACCATCCAATTATTTATCCAGTCATTTACCCAAATGCTGGATAATAAATAAACCTGATTACTGAATAAAAATCCCTCAAAATATCATTAATTTGCACCTGCAAAAAGATTCTGACATGCAGGAAAAACCTGAACCTTAACAACACCTTAAATTGATTTCAAATGAATGCGTTAATTAAGGGAAAAGTCATTAACCCTTGAAATTGACATAATTTGATAATTAAGGGTTTTTGGAATTAAGGTGTTTTTAAGGGGTTTTCAAATTAATTGACAAATTAAACAATGTTTTGCACATTGATTTGGATGAAGGTGTTTTGTGTGATTAGGGGCTATTTAAGGGTATTTTAAGGGGTTTTACAGTTTAGAGTGATAGCAACCAAGAAAAAGCAAATAAACAAGCATCATCATCTCATCACACATCGGCCAACATATACCAATTTTGTAACTGTTGAGGTTACACGTGGTGCATCGTTAGCTTGGGTATGTTTAAATTCATTCGGTTTACTTTGTATTTCTCTCTATAACTATAAAATCTATGAAACACAGAAAGCAGATTCCTGTGAGGAATCAGCTGCAGACAGGAAACAATCATCTGGCTCTTTGTCCCTGCATGTTCACACTTACTCGTGCAGAAATAATCGGGTTTCGGTGAATCCCTGAACGCGTCACAGATCTGGTTACGGCTAAACATAATCTGATGACTTCACTGCATGTTGATGAGGTGACACATGAGTCTAACGCCGACACTTATCAGTCATCTCGAGATGTTTAAAAAGTGAATCAGATGTGAACCCAACATGTTTCCTTAAAACTGCAGAAAGATGATGGTTGAAAGTACAATTCTCAGGTACTTTATACTTCTCGTCCACCACATGACCTTACAGCTGTAGTTCTTTTTTTAATACAAAAAATATGATCAGATTATTAAATATAATAAATTGCTGTAGATGACGATATAAAGTAGTTAAAATTAGCTCCAACTCAACTTCAACAGAAAAATATTGCTTACATGTTAATACATCAGTAATAATAAACTAATAATAAAATATACACATTACACTTTTACTTTTCATACTTCAATTATTTTTTTCCTTTATTTTATATGGAGTATTTTTACATTGTGGTATTAATACATTTATTTAATTGAGAGAATCTGAATTCTGAGTGAAATGCTGAGTCTGTTAAATCTGTTTTCAAAGCTTATTTTTATGTGAAAGTTTTCTTTTATTACTTTCTTCTGCTGCTTCTGAAGGTTTTATTTATATATATATTTTTTTTTTGCCTGCACATGTCATCAACCAATCCCCTGCTTCCCTGTCAGTTTTAGGTTGCAATATAACTTAATAAACATATTTCAAAAGGAAAAACAAACATTCAAAAACTGAATGTCACTGATTCGACTTCATGTTATCAGTTAAACCATCGGACTGTGTTGTTCCTCTTGTATTTAAAAGCAAACTGGTGGATCAGAGTCAACATATCGTTATGAGCAGTATTCAGTGTTTCTCACAGATTCAGGATTTATTTCTGGAGACACTGAGCATCGCAGGTCAGGTGTAATCTCACAGCAATCAGCCATCAGTCAGACTTTTGAAAGGAAGAGGCACTAATTCTAAAAATATATATATTTTTGTGGTTAAAAATCATTTTCAGTTTTTCAGGCTGTTCAGATACATTTTATGAGCATTTATAATAGAAATGATGGGACGGGAGAAGCGTGACAAACCAGCCAACAAAAGTTCAATCTCTTTCAAAATACAATAAAAGCTGCAGAATCAAACCGCTGACACGTCACATGGTGTCTATATCCGATGTTCTTTAACTTCAGATCCAGTCTAGTCTAGTCCCTCTGAACCATAAGGGCAGACTAACAGCTGTTCATTCCCCTTCAAAATGAGCTCCTCGCTGCTCTCAGTCAGACACTTCCTCTCCACAGAGCTCTGAGTAATGTAACGAGGGGAGTTTATCTAACACAGGACACCAAACACTAAAAATAACACCTCACCCCCCCCCACCCCCCACCACCACACCTCTGTTTGATTGACAGTCACCATGTGGCACATAGCTGGAGGAGCAACTGATAGCCCTGCTGCTGATTCCCTTAAAAAGCCATCAGCCGCCCAGCTGAGAGTCCAACCTGATGCTATCAGGGGCTATTCTGGGACGTCCCATTATAACCTTCAGCTTGGAAAAGCAGCAAAAAAGCCTTCAGTCTGCTGGTGTCACTTCTTAAAAAGTGACTAAAACAATGAATGGAGTCTGGCAGGAAAGGTTGAGTCTGGTTTGTGTCTGCTATAAAACAAACGTCCGGGTGTTAAAGTGTAAATCCAGCAGCTGTCAGTCAGCTGCTGATCATCAATTACAACACTTTGCAAAACTTTAAAGACACTTACTTGTCTGCACAAGGATGCCTGGGATGCCCAGAGGCGGGCTGTCTTCAGAAAATCAAAAATCTCTTTATCCAGAAAATTTAGTCATAAAAATCCCAAAAGGAGAACAACTGAGCCTCAAAGGAACCCCAAACAAAAAAACAAAACTACAGGCTCTCAGTGCCGTGTAGTTTTGTTTTTCCTTCTGACAGCAGTCCCTCCAGCCGAGGCGTCCAGGCCGGGAACGCTGATTCTGCTCAGAGCAGGCAGCAGGGCAGCGGGGGGCTTTATACCGCTGTGACATCACATAGGCAAGTCATGCCATTGGTCGAACCCTGCAGGGAATCATGGGAGGAGAGGGGGGCCATTTTATGCAACCTGTAAAACCTGACAGCCGCTTTACTTAACAAAGAGACGGACTGAGAGAGATCGATCATCTTCTATCTGCAGTCTGAGTGGTTTATTGAGCTGCAAAGTTTTGACATCCTAGTTATCAAAACTGTTCAGTTCATTTTTATTTGTCAAAATAACAGACGCCTTCATGTAATCTAAATATAATATATCAACACATGTTTGAATGGGGTTTTTATGAACACTGAGAACTCACTTTTCTTTCGGGATTATAAATTTCTATCTGCTGAGGCTTCACAGGAGATGATTCTGTTGAAATCAGGTGACAAATAAACTTGACTTTGTTTTAATACACAACATCTATGTATGAACTACTGAAGGGAGTTATGATTTACAATATTTGGGCACAGACAACAATTTAGACAATGTTTTAAACGCACAATATGTAATTTCAGCCGCTAGGCGTCTCAATCAAAACAATAACAAAAGAAGGAGTGTGATGACGGTGTGAGGTAGCAAGGGATCATGGGAGTTGTTGTCTTCGTTGTTAAATAACCAGCTTCACCGGGATAGGATTACTCCAGTGTTCATCATTCAGGATGTTTTTACCGGGAGGTCTCCTCCTCTCCAGAACAAACAGACCTGGAGATTACAGGTAAAAACACTGAATGAAACTGTTTCACCTAAAAAATCAATGTTTCTCCGATGATGTCCGGTGACCACCGGACTTCCTGGAGGGGCTGTTAGCCGAGCTGCTGCTAACGTTTGTCCAGTTTATTTCTCTGATAACTTAAGATCCAGACGTCCAATGACTAAAATCCTTCTTCCGACTAAAAGATATAGTTAAAACCAACTTAATTTATCATGAAAATGTGTCTTAAAACTGAATAAAAGTCCATTTATAACAGTTTGTGTGGAACAACCACAACGCCGATGTGTTATCTTGTATGATAATTCAGAGTTCACGAGATGTTACCAAATTCACTCAAAAGATTGAGGAAATCTTGAAAGACAACATTTAATTTTGCTGCAACTCACTTTGACCTTCATTATGGATCAATCTAATGGATGTCTCAATTAATAGATTACTCAGTTGGTGCATAAAGTATCTGAAGTGAAAGGAGTGAAAAATGTTCATTCCTCTCAGGACCAGGCTGTAAAAACTGACAAACATCTAAAGTGTAAGGGTGCAACAAATGATTAGTAAAATGATGAAATTATTCGAGTAGATATAACATTTGTGTAAACTTATCAGATTATAGTAAAGAAAAGGATTTAACATGAATGTACAATGTGCTGCACTTTTAACCCAACATAGAGCAGCACCGTAATACTACAGAGCAGAAACAGCACTGCAGTGTTTGTTTATTCAACACATATCATGGTTTCCAAGTTTTAAATATGTTCTTATCAAATCAAAAGCTAACGTGGACTGTTAGCAAGTTTCTCAGATCACTACCTGACATTTTTATAAATGTGTAAACTATCAACATATTTAATAATAAAACAACAACTGTGAGACAGTAAATGTTGGAAGAGTAAATACCTCATTAATTGGTTTAATCCCATGATGACATCTCCTTGTCTTCCATCTTCTCTGTGTCCTTAAAATAAAACAGTTAAAGTTAATCAACAGTTTTTAGTTTTCAGTTTTATTTCTGTGTCATCTGACCCTCTTAATCTTCTCCTCTTTCTCCGAGTAACTGGATCATTTATATGTTTCATATGTGAAATCAATCTTTGTGCATCAACCGTATTTACAAAATCAATATCTGTTTTCTCCTTTCTAAACAAAGTGCTGTGCGGTTCCCAGCAGGGGTTGGAGCAGCGATTTTAAAAGTGTGGGGGTTCTAGAGGTGGGAAATGAGCACGGCAAACCCCCCCCCCCCCGCTTTCGAGCCCTGTTCCTGTCTCAATATGCCAAGTCAAAACGAATGTCACGCATTTAAACAATGTTTTCTACTGTTGTAGTTGTAACCACTGCTTCAGCTTATCATAAAATAATTACTGAGACCATATGAGTGTAACAACTCAGCAGGTCTCATAGCAGTTTACTTCTTACATCCAGTTATTTGTATGAATTGCTGAACTGGAGCATAGCTATCCTTATTATACTTATTATACGTATCTTTATCCTACTTCCTCACACACCTTATAAACATGAAACACTTCCATTAAATGAAATGGATAGTATATGGATGCATAACAAATTGAACTCTGGTAACAAATCAGTATCAGTAAAGAGTAATTTCTGAGTTCATGGACTAGTGCAACCTAAACTGTCTTCAATTTAAAAAAAAAAAAATCCAAAGGGGACCTTTAATTGTCTTTAATTGGGAAATTAAATACCAAAAGTTGTCCAGGAGGTTTTGTATCAGCAGGCGTCAGTTCCTCTCCATCAGCCACAGGGAAGAAGCTGTTCCTCTTCATCTGCAGTCTTCCTCAAAGCTAACAGGAGAAAATCACATCAGCAGGTGATCTGAGGTTAGTGATTGCAGAGAATGAGCAACTAGCTCTCACAGACCACAGCTACAACCATCTGAACCCTTTTTAAGCTCAATAATAAATAGTAATATTACTGTGGTCTAGCTTTAATACACAATACAAACTATAGCTCATTCTAACTTATATTAAATGTAAAACACACATAACTCCCTGACATGAGGAGTAAAACTATGACGTCTAAAGCAACATGTTCCTTTGACATTCAGCTTAAAAGAGCTTAACGTTATGTGAGTTCACATTCTGGACACAGAGGTAACTTGTACATATTCTTGCTAAAGTCCGCCTAGCATGGTGGCTAATTAGCGATTAGCTTAACTCACGATTAGCGATTAACATGCTAATAAACATTAATTTGGTCGTTAAGACTTTACCATGAGGCAGGAAACACATTGCCGTTACACATCTTGAATATGAAAGCTCACCTTTGTCTATGACTATTTAAAAACGACAACAGAAGTGACTAAAAACCAAATTTGCCACCTGACTTACATTTAGGATATTTAATTTATGTTCAATGATGTTAGCTGAGCTGACACATCGCATAACACGACGAAGTTACAAAAGAAAATTCTACATTACTAACTAGTTTAATATCTGTTTCATACCTCTGGTCTGTTATTCTCTAATCTGTTATCACAGCCAGCAGCGAGTAACTGAAACACAAACTTAACTTTACTGTAATTGAATCGTTTACTCTTCTCTGGCCTGGTGGGTTCGTCAGATGACTGTTCAATGACCAGAAGGTTTTTCATGTATGGGAAACTCAGTTCATCAATGACTACCTCAGGAAAAAGTGGGGGTATGGAATGATGTTTTTGTGAAAGTGGTTCCCGGTACAAAAAAAAAAAAAAAGGACAGTAGAAAACATAATGGAACTCATTTTCTATCATTCAGACAGCACATTAGACAAATCTGCTGTTCTTCTTCTAGATGAACAAACCGTCCAGTTTCATCAGTCAAAGGTGAAACAGCAGATCTCAGATGGGAACACAGTGATCTTTGCTTTTTCAATCATTTTTTTTCCAACATAATTCTCAGTACCATGTTCAGTTTTTATCATCGTAAATATAAGCAGTTTTGGTTTGGTCCTTACATCACCAGCCCACTGCCCTTTGCTCCGAGCAAACACAAACAGTATAATATAAATATAAATGTATGGCATTGGCCATACATATATTAATTAAAAAATTTTTTTTTTTTTTTTTTAATTTTTGTTCATTTTTAACATTTTATTTTATTTTTAAACCACATCTGTCAATATTTAGGTCTGCCAGTCCAATTTTGTTTTTGGGGTGGGGGATAATAATAATATCTAAATAATATAAAATTATTTATCATTTTGGATATTATCATGCAGCCCTACTAAGAGGTACTACTGATGCATTTTATTTTAGTGTGAATCCATATTTGTAGTTCTGGGACAGGAGGTACTGTTGTAGCATTTTGGTTAATTCTTGTGTGCAATTCTTGTCAGTTTGATTGTTTTCAAAATACCATGTTACTATCCCTTATAATTCATTATCTCCTCAATTCATATACTTCATTATCTTTTTTATTAAATTCAAGTTCAATTGAAAAGCAAAGGGTGTAGCAGTGTAGGGGAGCGATGGGGTTTGGGGCTGTGGCAGAGGTGGAGGGCTCCAATCTAAAATCTCACCTATAGGGCACCAACAAAGACATGGCTGGCCCTGTTAATATATATATTACACTAAAATAAACCAGGAAATAGAGTAAATTGGAACAAGAGTGAAGCAACTCCGCTCAACTATATGACTTTCCAGAACTTCTTGCCACAACCCAGATAGTTTGGAAGAAGAGGGGACTGGAATATCTTAGTATTAATAGGCTATAATGTCCCCCATTGAGAAGATATTCGTGATAGATGGTCCTAAATTAATAAAAGCTATTAAAGAAGATCTTACCAGATGGGGAACACTTAGTGGTGTAGAGCAGATATAATTAAAAGTGTCAGTGTTTTCCCCCAGACTATCTTTTATTATATCCACGATTCCACTTAAATTACCTGAATATTAGAATTTGTCTCAATAAACTTTTGAAGCATAGAAATAAAGGGGGCTTATGGATACTAGAAGTATATACATATTATTTGGCCTCTAATGGCAAATACAGCAAAGTGGCAGCTGGTGAAAGTAAAAAACAAGTATTCCTATCTTCTCTGTGGTATTGTACAAAGGTCAATACAAACATTCAGAACACAGTTATTAGTTTTTCATGTGTAAAATAATAAAGATAATACAAAAGAAATGTGCAATCAATGGATTGGTGTTGCCTTCAAGTCCATCATGGGAGAACACATTATTCACTGCTGGAGGAAAGACTCTCATTAATGAGGAGTGGAAAAGTCATAATGTTAGAAATTTGGGCAAAATTGTAAAGCAGGAGAGAATAATGAGATTTAATGAGCTTCAAGCTAATTTTGACCTTGATGATTTGTGTTTTCTGCAGAATCTACAGCTGAAATCTATACTGCAGAAACTCATATCTCAAGGTACCATACTGGCCTCAGATAAAGATACAGATAATACATTGAAAGAGATTGTAACAAATAGAGGCACTTTATCTAAATGTTATAGATATATATATATATCTCCTCCTGTAGTGGCATGGATACATTTTAATTACAGTGGGAATGTGATCTGGGAAAACACCTAGCACTGGAACAGTGGGACACCATAATGCGACATACAAATTACTTATATATATATACAGAGGAAGATTTTATACTGAATATATATAACTCCACAGAAGCTGAATAAAATAAATACTAATGCATCAGACCTACTGTATTTTGGCACAGCTGGTGAGAGAGAGGAGGCTGGGCGCAAAAAAAGGCGACTACTACCGAGTTGTTCATTACCCGCCGTGCTTTTGTTGTTGTAAACGTCGTCATAGAAACAAGTGAAACAAATGGCATCATAAAGAAATATCTTTATAATGTTTATTGTGCAAGGTATTTACTATGGAGTAAAATGTTTTGAGGAATAAATGATTCAGTACATTTCATTCACCCGAAAGATTTTTTCGAATAATTTGTCCGTGAATGTCACATCATTGCAGAGCAAACGTGGAGAACATAAAGCCGGGACAGTGGGACACCATTATCCCATGGTTTGCAGTCATGGAGGCGTTATTTATTGGCTTTTATTTTCTATAATAACTCCATGGATGCAGCGGCGTTGTCAAATCAAATATGACGTGTGGCACAGCAGCACCAGCTGTTCTCTGTATTTATGATCTCTGTCGGATAAACATAAGTGTGTTCATGAAAACGTATATATTAACTTTTAATTCTCTTCACAACGTGGCATTATGTGACAGAAATATGCACATACATTATTATCTGCCAGACTTATAAAGACGCAGATACACCTGGTTCTGTTGTTTTAATGTGGAATCACATGCACGAGCCTCATTTGCTGTCACAGTGAGCCAAAAAATGGATGTAAAGGTCTTTAAACCTCCGTTAGTACGTCAACAGTTGTGTCCGTTCCGCTCATCAGACCTCAGTGAGAATTACGCACAGGCTCTCCAACAGCTGATCATTACGCACGGCTGCTGCGGACATTTGAAACGACTTTACCCCCTGATTCATCACATTTTTATGCAAACCGTCACCACTGTAAAGTGTCAGTCATCATCATTAAACATCAGAAGAATGATAAATGATTTATTGATAGAGCTCGTGTTGAAACGGACTTTACAAAGTGCTTCAAAACAAAATGAAGTGATCGTTAACAGAGAGATGATGCTGAAATAAACAGAATGATGCTTTAATAAGGTTTAATAATTCACCTTTGAATTTTACTGAAAGCTGTATAGCAAAAATAACGACACAATCTAGCGTGAGGTGCGCACATTCTTCCTGTATAACTAACACAGTTGTTGTGAAACAGCCATATACCTCTGTGATTGGCAGGTTCGTTCAGCTCCAGCTTGTGCAATAAAGGGACCTTCCACACACAACACAGTCAAGTGCCATTCATATAAAACTCGCGGGCCGCACTAACATTAAACTTTCATATCAAGGTGGGGGCCACAAAATATCAGCCGCGAGATTGAGACCCATGATCTAAAGCATATGTTATGGCACTGCCCAGAAATAAGAACATTTTGAGTAGGAGTCCAGAATATGTTATGTTCAATATTAAATGTGGATGTATCACTATGCCCAGAGGTGTGTTTGCTGGGAGTTAAATTGGATTGAATGAACTAAAGGCACCAAAGATGCCCTTAATAGCAAGAAAATCAACCCCGGCAATGTATTGAAGGAAAGCAGATCCATCAGTAAGTGACTTTACTTCGATCAGTTTTACATAAAACATTTGAAAGCAGATAATGTTGTTTATCAGACAAACAGAGATGTTTATTAAAAACATCAGCAAACAAGTAACTGAGTAGCTTTTAAACATCAACAACTGCTGTAGAATCAACCACATAAAATCCCTCAACAACCCTGATATTAATCATTAATTTGTCTGGATTAAATTGAGAAATGAATGAAACTGAATGTAAATAATGTGTCACCTGATGAGTCAGTAATAATAATAAGTGATACACACCACAAACGTTCCCAATATGACTTTATTCAGCAGAGATACACTCTAGTGAAGGAAAGTAAATCAGTAACTATTACACATATAAATATTTGAAACCAGATACATTTTTTTATCAGGTGAGAGGAGATTTAAAGCAGAAAAAAAAACCCTCAGAATTTTCTTTGTGAACTTGTAGTTTGATTATTCTGATTGATTGATTGATTATTCAATCCTCAATACTGTGTTCAGAGTTATGCAGACAATATTAACCTGATAAATGTGAGTCAGTCAGCTGCTGTTCCTCCGATGTCCACTAGATGCTGCTCCAAAAAACAAAAAACAATCTGACTGTATTGAAGTGAATGGGAAAACCTCTCTCTACAAATATAAAGTCAAGATGATTTATCTTCTTCTGCGAGGTGACTTTCAGAAAACAAATACTTTAATGTAAGATTAATTGTTAAGAATGACACAAATTTAAGTGTTAATGGAAAATAAAAAATTATGATACTGAATCAAGATTCTGACTTAATTAATATTTATGATTTGTTGAACTGTCAGTTGAGTCAATATTTTGAGATAGCTCAAAATATTGACTTCTTAAATCAAACCTACTATGTGTACAATCTCAAAGTTATGATTCAGTATCTCATCATTTTGATTTAGAAAGTCAAACTTTGGACTTAGTATCTCTTACTAAGAGATTGCACTATCTCAAAATTATGACTTGTAGTGAGTCATTTAATGTATTTTGACTTAGTATATTTTGACTTATTACGTGATACTAAATTATCATTTAATATATCATAACTTTTAAGTTTGACCTAAAAAGTGTCTTATAATGATGGCTTACTGTTTTAAGATCACAACTTAGTATTCTTTGGACTAAGAAAATCAAAATTATAAAGTAAGAATTATGACCATGAAATATGTTTAAGTCCTAAATAAAAATTCTGACTCAGTCTCATCATTTTAACTTACTATCTCAAAATTATGACTATCACATAAATTTAATTTAAAAAGTAGACAATTTTGACTCATCTCATGAATTCAGCTCAGTACAAGATAATTTATATTTATTTATTTATTTATTTATTTATTATTATGCTGTTTTTTGGGTCATTCATTAATTTACTTAACTTTATCGTCAGAGTTTTTTTTTGTTTTTTTCCTGGCAGTAATACGTTTCTGTTGGTTTTAAATAAACATGTTTGCGGATGTGTTCGCCTTGATTCAAAGCCGTTTCAGTCTGTTGCACTCTGCTGCTTTGTGGTTCCAGATTTAAATGAGGATTCTGTGACTCCAGTAACCCACAAATAAAACGTGTTAAAGCTTCACCGTAATCTGTCATTAATATTAACATTGCATGTCTGCACCACTCCACCTGGAGAAAAGGTGATGACGACATAGGAGATGAACTGAAACCCGATTTAAGTCCAATGAGAAGAACACTTGTTAAAAAAACTATATAACAGGGAACACAGTGATTACTCAGGGATTACACCAGGTTACCCATCTTTTTTCTGGCCCTCAATCTTGTTTTCAGGTCCCCAAATTCTCCAGACCCCAACATTTAGACAGTTCTAAAATTATTTTGTACATTGTATGATGACCTCCTCTGAAAGTTGATTAAAATTATTAGAAAGTATATGTTTTCATTGTGACTCAAAGTCAAACTGCAATTAAAAAATAATGTCCGCTAAGAAATCAGTATTGACTTATGTACTTATTTAAGAAATTTAAATTGTATCCATTGTTCTGCAGTGCCAATGCCTCCTACAGTAGTGTCAATGAGAGGTGAAGTTTTTGTTATGACTGATGATATCAGTACTGTAATTTGATTGGTCCAATATCTGTGTGGGTGGGCACTAAAAATGAAGTTAGAGGACTACCCATCGCTGCAGTCTATTTTCCACTACCACATCTGGACCCATGAAACAGAGCAAGCTAATGCTAAGCTAACCCCCCCACCCCTCCTCTCTATGATGCAAGACAACCACAGCACTGAGTGTGCAGGAGCTGCTGAAGACTCAACAGGTCATAAAATAACATGAATGAAATGATATGACATGATGGTTTACATTTGTTTATGCAAAAAGTGTGGAGAATTCAATTTGACTTTAATAAAAAGAATCAGGACAGTGTGTGTGTGTGTGTGTGTGTGTGTGTGTGTGTGTGTGTGTGTGTGTGTGTGTATTAAAGTATTATCAGGTAGAGCAGCCACAGCAGAACACACAGTGTACCAAACCAGGTCTGCCAGTCCACATTAATGATGTCAAACACTTCGGCCACCAGCCACCTATCATCATCTGTCTTGCTGCCATCGCTGCAGTCATGGTAGCTGGGGTATTGGGCCTTGTATAACCCGCCATCCAACGCCTCTGGGATAAACAGGAATTGTTTTCCATCCTCACAGGCCAGTGCTCGGCCAGGGCCGGTGGCTGACACCTCTCCTTCTTTAAACCTGGAGCGACCATGATGACAGGAGGTCAGGAAGAACAAAGCCGCACTCTCAGCCAAGGGCGCTGCTACACATCGTGGGCACCCTGACAATAACTCTGATACAATAAATATCTATAATTTGTGGTATGTTACCACAGGGATGACTGCAACACCAGACAGCCAAACAAAACATTTGTGGGTTTTCATAAGTAATATTGAAAACTTGATGATGTGGATGAACAGATGTGTAAAGTTTAATCTTTAATTTGATTTGTTCATGCAACTGATTTGGTTTGTAATGCAGTGGTCAGTATTGCCTTCACTGTCTTTATTTTGTAACTGTGCACACAAACAAAATAAAGCAAACACTAGCACTAGCAAACCTTCGTTAATCAAAGAGAGGGTACATTGTTAAAAATAAAAGTCTTACGCTGGGATCCCACCAGGCACGTGTTCACCACATTCCGGCTCCGACGCGGTTTTGCTCCGTCCTCTGCATGGCGCCCTATCCCACCGGGAGCGTGTCAGAAGCTGAGCATCTTGACTGCAGGGAAGCCATCCGTCTTTTAAAATCAGTTGCACTCCTACTTTAGTAATTACGGCAGCCTAGTCAAAGCTGACAAAGTGCCTTAAGACTACTGTAATTACTGCAGTAGCAGGGCAACTAAACTGCCCAATTTTGTTGCTTTCGTTGATTTGGTCATTTTCCTTGATTTTTATGCTTCTTCTACGGTAAAGTAGGCTACGTAGTTAAATGGTGTCTTTACTCGTCTGTTTGAATTGCGTTTTGCCCAGCTCAATCTGCTCTGTGCCGCTTGACACGGCCTTTGTCAGAAATAGATGAGGCACCTATCTTCAGCGCAGTTGGGCGGAGAACCACTTCTGGGCTGCTTCTGAAATGCGCCACGGTGCGCCTGGTGGGATCATGAGCATTGACTAGAGTGGCTGCGATTAGCTCTGGGGGTTGCGTCAGAGCCGGAACATGGTGCACATGTGCCCGGTGGAATTTAGGCGTTAGCCAGAAAGCCGTCAGCTAGTGACTTAGAATAATGAAATGTTTTTACCAAACTACAGTACACACATTAAAATGTCACTTCATTTCTAAGTCAGAGTTTACACCAGGCTCCATGGTGGCGAAGTGTTGAGCTAAATTGGTGATTGATTAGTTAAAGGAGAAAAAACACACGCAAAACACACAGGTGGCATGTGATGCACATCAAAACACTGGCGTCTGGATACATCAATACCCCACAAAAGCAGCATCCAAGCTACTGTACTGTCTGCATGATGTCCGATGTTTGCTGCAAGGGCTGGAACACGCTTCTCTATCAACTGGCACAGGTGTTATTCAGAGATGTTCATATTTTTCATACTAATATATAACAACTTATATTCTACAGCCACATTTTGGGTATCGTTAACCTTTTTGAATTTGCTTCCTGACAGGAGTTGGATCTTGGTTGTTTGACACAGAGATTTGGGAGGTTTGTGCCCAAAACAGTGAATCAAAATAACTTGGTACCACTGGAATATTAATTGTACTTGGTAATCAAGCTAATAGTTAAGATGGGGTGCAAATCAACACGCAGATATGAAATGTGGTACGGGTTTACATCACTAACATGTGCCAGGTTGCAGGAAAGTACAAGCATATTTGAAAAACAAAACTAGTCTACGAAGCATGGTAATTTCACTGGTTTCCCATTAAATGGTCATCAACAAACAAGGCCAAAGTTGATTTCATTTTGAGTGCAATGATTTATAATTCAATCGGCAATACCCAAGGTAGCACTGCCACAAGGTAAGGTTTTCGCTCTTATTGATAACCCTTTTAATAGGAAGACAATGGATCATGACAGCAGTAAACCGTGGATGTTGTGTGAGGAGATTAAGTGTAAATGTGATGTGTTAGCTGTCACTAAACAATAGTATGAGTCATGTTAGAGAAATAAATAGGTTAGCTGGACATCTTAAAGTGCAAATATGATAAAGAGTTAGACATAATCTGGCTATAGGGCACATGTTAATGCAGGTGTAAAGGGTTCCTCAAGATGAGTTGTGTAATTAAAAATCTCATAAATCTTGTGTGTTATTGTGGAGCTGGTTGTATGCTACCCACCAGGTGAGCATGGGCTCTGGGTGTCCCGTCACCTCCACCTCTAGCGTCACTGGAGAGCCCTCCATGACAGTAGCTCTAGACAGGGGCCTGGTGAAGCAGGGTGGGCCAGATTTAGAGGCTTTTCCCTGGGGAAGAGCCTCTGTCTGGGCCTGGGGCAGAGGAGAAGGAGCAGGAAGGGGAGGCCCTTGGATCTGGGGAGTAAGCCTTATCTCCTCGCGGATAGCCATGGGCTGACAAATGTCTGGGTCTTGATCTGGAGTTAGTAGATGAGATGAAGAGGAAGGGGGGGTGACATGCAGGTTAGCCTGCTGAGCCAAAGCTTTGGTCTGTGCCTCGGGCTGAGGAGGAGCAGCGAGCTGGGCGGGGCTGCTGGGGTTCATGCCAGGGTCATGCACAAACTGCTGGGTACAGGTAGAAGCCAAGGACTCATGGAGGGAGTAGACTGTCTGGTGGCTCTGCTTGCTGTTGAATATCTTACTGCCCGTGATGGTATTGCTGGATATGTTACTGACACTGTTTGGCTCTGGAGGGATAGGGGCATGAAGGACCCCAGGTAGACCTCCACTACCCTGGGAGACTGGCCTTTCTTGCTGTGACCTAAGATCACTGCTAGCCTGAGGCACATTGCAATGACTGTCTGAAGCAGATGACTGGCAGTAAACAATTTGTTGGGTGACAGTAGTGGTTTTGGTAAGGCTGCTGCTTTGGGGCACAGAGACTGAAGGTGCTTCCTTGCTGGTTTGTAAGGAATTCACATTCTGATCAAGGCCACTCCTGGACTCTGGGTAAGACTGTGGACTGTCTGTATGGATGACTGTGCTGGTTTGGGGGCAGGTTGTACAGGATTTGATGAGCCCAGTGTCTCCTGGAACTGTGTTGCTGGGGCTCTGAGCAAACCCTCCGGTCTGCAGGGGTGGATTGATCTGTGGCATAGTCTCAACCTGAGACAAGGGGCTTTCTTGGGGGGAAATGACGCTGTTGCTAGTCTGTTCCAAGGTGCGATGACTATCTGAAGACTGGGAGCAAATGGTCTTCTGGGTATTTATGTTGTGATGGAGGCCACTCTTGGAGCCAGCGAAGGACTGTGAAAAACTGTTGTCTTGACAATTGGCAGTTGTGGTTTGAGTAGTACTAGTGCTGAATTTTAGGAACCCCATGTCTTTTGGAGGGGTCCTGTCCTTGTGGAGATCAGGGTCTTCACCATTAAAGGGCTGCGGATGATAGCTGGACTGGGGGACAGAGGGGGTCTGATTGAGCTCTGCAGCCTGAGGAATGAGATCAGTACGTGGCAAGGTTTCACTTTTTGATGCAGCATTTTTGGTGATCTTACCCTTACTGGAACTGCTCTGAGGCTGTCCATTCTGCCTGCTGTGCTCCTTTAAGAAGTGTTCAGTTTGTGAGGGGCTCCTTCTCTCAAGGACATTGTTGTCCTTGTTGTCTGGCATGTTGCTCTTGTGGAGTGGGTTGAATCCTGAAAAGAAGCTCAGTTCAGGGCAGCCCACAGAAAGGTGAGCACTCTGGGGGAAGTTGGCTGTGCTAGTCTCTCCAGTCCTGAGAATGGTGCACAGAGTGCTGGTAAGCAGACTTGGAGCAGGAACTGTCAGTGGACTCTGGCCAAATGAGCTGGACTCAGTTCTGAACCTGTGACAGACACAACAGGAACAAAATCCTGAATCTGGATGTCCTACTGATGGATTATTGGGTTACGGCTCAAGTAACCACTTTCAGTGTTAAAATTTTGCCTGAGATTTTTGTTGCATGCCATCACTCTCAGTCTCTTAATATCACAGTATTCCTCATCTTACTCCACCATTAGACTATCCATTAGTGGGACTGTGTGTTGAATGTCAATGCTTTTTGAGTACCAACCAAAATATCTCCAAAAAACCAAAATCAAAAACCGTAAAGTGACAAAAACCTAATCTTGTTTACATAGTCTTTGACTAAATATTTCCAGTTTTCAGTCATTACTTAAATCATACTTTTTATTTGGAGAATGCATGGCTGCATGTGTTAAGACAGAGCATGGACATACACAAAACATGTTTACTTTACTTGTCTGCTAACATAAAAAGAATCTTATGTGACACAGTGATGTGTCCTAATTCAGACCTGGCACTGCTGTGAAGGCAGGTGGGAGGAGTTGGACACCTCTCTGTCTCGCTGGACTCTCTCTGTTGTCGGACTGCACCAGTAACATTTCCAGTTACACTGTGCTCTGGCAGGGTATGGTACTGGTGGCTGTGCTGATTGATGTGGATGCTGTGGGAACTAAAACAGAAGCTCTCCTCAACGTCTGATTGGACCGCTATGGACTCTGGTGTCTCTGCCAGTGGTGGTAGGGAAATGTCATCAGGTGATGCGCACTCATACTCATCATTGGACAGAGAATCCTCCGTCATCACTTCCTCATGCTGGAGCTCCACCTCCGATACATCCTGCATCAAAAAGATCAAGTATCAGACTGATGAACAAGAAGGAAGTCTGTACAGTTAGCTTAAATTATTAGTAAAATTAGTCAAACATATATCCACATATATTCAAATTCTTCATTGAAACTCAAACTCATCACGTTCTTGTGGTGCCACCAATGTTAATGTGGACTTCTGCGGACCTCCACACTTAGTACTATGAGTAGTACTACAACTGCTACTACTACTACTACTACTTATAATAATAGTAACCTTATTTATAGATCACTTTTATAAACAGAGTTACAAAGTGTTTAACAGTAATACAAACAATAAAAATAAAAATAAGATAAGATAATAGATAATAAGATAAAAAAAATAAAATAAGAAAAAATAATGAGTAGAACACAGAATTTAACAGTAAACCAATAGGCTGCATACAGAAAAATAAAACCAAAACAGATTAAAAACAAAGAAGAGGTCATTTAAAAGTTGTTACAGAATTAATATATGGCCCAGGGGCAGCATGTACATGGAACATAATAAACGAGCTAAAGTTGGCCACTGGCGGACAACATATGTGAAGCTAACCTTTTGCTCACTAACCTGCAGTGGTGTTGTGTTTGATTCACGGGACAGAGAGGTCGTCTGCTGTCCTGTTTCTTGCGTCTCTTTCCTCTGAAACTCCTGCTGGATGTCAGCAAACAATGGGCCATTCACAGATGGGGGTGTGACTTGGGGATCAGTGGTGGAAAGCTGTAATTGGCTTTGGACGGCGTGGACCCGCCGGCTGGCTCCCACTGGGGACTGGCAGAGGCTGAAGGTGTGCGTGGAACAGTAGGAGGATGTATGACGCTCCTCTGCAGAGGAGGAGGTGAACCCCTGTCTTTGGCTGAAGGAGAGATGATACAATAAACCTTTTTATTTACTTTTACTTTATACAGTTCAGGGTTTGATATAGACAAGAAGAAAACCACAGGCCTTTTTGGTGTGAGGATGAGCTACAAAGTTGCCAAGAGTGCTTTCCATTTGGCTAACATGCCTGCTTTTTTCCTTCAGTCGTGGCTCTTCTTCACATCTCAGCTTGTCCCAGAGGCAAGACTGTATGTGTGGCAATTACGCTGTAGAAATCCGATCGCAATGTTTGACAATATGCACCATGGCCCCATATGTATATATATATATATACACCATATGGCTTCTGCGTTTTTAGCCATGCTAGTGGTGTGGCTTTAAGGGTGACAATGTTGGTCCACCACTTTGGTCTAGACTGAAATACCTCAACAACTATCAGATAGATGGCTTTTAAATTGACAACAGATATTAAAGTTCCCTAGATGGTAGATTCTAAGGACAAAGGAGTGAGGACAGGAGGAAGCAGAATCCACGGAATGGAAAATGAACAGGGTTCAACCTCTTGGGACTATGAATATCCACAGCAAATGACATTGGTGTACAATGACATTTGCTGTGGGACAATTCTGTCTTGTAGGTGGCGCTAGAGGAAATGTCATTTGGTCGAATTCAAACAAATTTTCTGAAATTTTACTGAAAACTCTACCTGCTCTCTGAGATGACTGTCTGTGTGTCCGTCTGTTTGTCTGCCTCCTGGCTGCGACTTTTCTGTAACGGAGGCTTTCTATTGGTTGCAGTTTGCCTCTTCACAGGCACCTCCTTCCCATCATGCTCAGTGGTCAGTTCGGGAGTGTGACCTGTCTCCTTCAGCTCATACTGGAAGCACAGAACACATTACATTTAGGTGTGTAACAGTAGGTGTATTCAAACTGTTCGGTAGAGGATGTTCGGTTTGGTAAGCAACTTCCTCGGTTCTGTATGCTCCGTGACTCAAACAATTACTGTTAAAATAATTAAACACACAATATGTAATTTCTGCTGCTAGGGATCTCTCAATCAAAGCAATAACAAAGGACGGAGAGCGAATAGAGTGTGAAGTCTAAATAAAGCAGTTTCACGTAAAAATTCACAAAACAGGATGTCTGGTAGGGGCTATGAGCCAAGCTGCTGTTGACGTTTGCTCAGTTTGTTTCTCTGACAACTTAAGATGTAGACATTCAGCAGGTCTTTACCAGGAGCTGAATTATCCACAGATCTCTCCTTCTCTCCAAAACAAACTTACACTGGGATTAAAACTGGTAAAAAAAAAAAAAAAAAAAACACTGAATAAAGCAATTCCATGTTAAAAATCAATATTTCTCCGACACTGTTTGGTGGAAAGAGGACGTCCTGGAGGGGCTGCTAGCCGAGCTGCTGCTAACGTCTGCTGAGCTTGTTTCTCTGATAACTTAAGATCCAGACGTCTGATGAGTAAAATCCTTCATCTGGTTAAAAGATACAGTTAAAAGCGACCAAGATCTAAAAAAAAAAAAAGTTTATCATAAAAATGTGGCTTAAAACTGAATAAAAATCAATTTATGACAGTTTCTGTTGAACAACCACAACGGAGACGTATTATTTTGTGTCTATACTCTTTGATAGATGCCACTGCAGCGAATGCAACCACAAAACTGATGCATGCATCTTCTCTTTGGTAGAGGATGGATATGATGCCATTGACAGGCGACCAAATGAAATTCTTGGATTTCTCTGGGTTTTAAAATTGTTGGAAACATTTGGGATAATGTAAGTACACAACTCAATTAAGTATATAACATAAATCTAGTTGATTTAAGACATTTTAATGCAGAGTAGTTACATATTATAGCTTTAAAAAAGACACTGACTTCAATGTGAAAATGTAGACTTGTACATTGAACTGGATTACTGGAATAGTTTGTTATGTTTCAAACAATAATCCCTAAAATGTTAAAAAAAAAAAAAATTTTAAATCTTCTCTGTTTGCCTTCAGTAAATGTTGCTGTGATATTTTTTACCATGTCAGCGGCCTCCTGTGTGCTGCGGTTATCTTTCTGTTCCTTCTTTTTCATCTTTCTGTCTTCTTTCAACTCCTTCTCTTTCTCTTCATCTTTCTCTTCTGTCTCATTCTCGCTCCTTCGCTGCGTTTCTTCCTTTATTTCCTTCTCTTCAACGTTCTGCTGCTGTTTGAGATTCTCCAGCTGAAAACACCACAATGACACCAGCAAGCAGATACATAAACATACTCACTCAAGAGAGTGTGGTTGTGTAGTTTGTGCACTAGGACTTGTATCTATCAAGCGTCTCAGAGTAACACTGAAAGTGAACCTAAAAGCACAAAAAATACTGTGAAGCATCAATACTGACTTTGACCAGGAGTTCATGTATTAAAAAATATGACACAACATTAAATGAATCGATTTAATCTCACAATTATATTTACCAAGGCACCATTTAGACACTTGATTCAGTCAACGCTGGCAAGTCACTTGCAAGGCTTAAAATATGAATGTATATACAAATTAAAATAGCAGCTACGATGACTAAGTTGTCTGAAATTATTATTATTATTATTATTATTATCAGATCCGTCCAACCAACCAATTGTTTTACACTGCCTATAATATTGCTGCATCTTGCGTGTGTGTGCAGAATTGTACACACAACACCTCCTCATTGAAAACATTCTTCTACTTTATGTCTCCAATAACTTGGAAATGTATTTCTGCAATGCCACCAAGTGCTGGGAAAAACACCGTAACCATGTGAACATATCTGTCAAACATGAAAGTTGGAAATTAATAAATAAGATATAAGACCCTATATTAAATCTGACCTGTTAGGATAACCTTCATTATGCAGGTGATATCAAGCCATTGGGATATGATTTTGTTCAATAAGTTTTAGTTTGCTCTCATTATCATTGAGAGACTCTGTAAGAGAGATACATTTTATTTATTGCTGCTGAAATAGTTCTGGCAGAGTTATTACTTTTGCGCAGCTGCATTTTTGTATAGTTATGAGGACCTCGGTTTCTGCAGAGACAGCGTGTGCTCTCCTCTGTACCCACACAAAGTCAGTGCAAAAAAATATTCCATTTTCATCAAAATGGTATCTATTAATGAGCTTATTGTTGTTCTAAAAACATCTCCCATCAAACAGATTGTGTCTCACTTGAATATCAGCACAGATAGGATTCATTTCATTAACACAGCTGATAAAATGTTTTACTTCTAGGACTAAAAGTCGGACCACATTGAGAATTTTTGGCCTGTTAGGACTGAAATATGGGCCCTGATCTAGTTCTGCTTGTGAGGTAAACGTGTACCAGTGTGTGTGTGTTTTGTATTGTGTTACCTTCAGTTTGGCCTCCAGCTCCAACAGCCCGTCACTCAGCTCTCTGATGGATTCCACCATCTCTGAGTGTTTTCTGACTGTCTTCTCTATGTACCGCCGTCCCTCCTCCACACCTGAAACACACACACACACACACACACACTCTTACACACTACTATTTTCACAGAACCCGTAAAGTCACTATAACACATTTTCCACCATTTTAGATTTTCTGACAACCTTCATGTTTGTGCTCGTCTTATCAGAATCAGAATCATCTTTATTGGCCAAGTATGTTTATGCACACAAGGAGTTTGACTCCAGTTTTTAGCAGCTGTCTATGTGCTTACACACAGGAATCTTCAGAAAGATACACAAAGACTACAAGCTGAACAAAAACTGGCAGAACAAATAAACAAAAACAGTGAAAGCATGAGAGAGCGAACAACCGAGGCGGCGATCTGAGGCACCATCCTGACTGTCTATATATTACATTGATTTAAACACACTGAAGAGTCACTCGGATGAACAGATTCATTCTTAAGAGGCGTGTACGAGTGATTTAAGAACATTTCGTTAATTTTCTCATACTTAGAATTTTCTCTGAACTACGAACAGAATTCACCAGCTCAGAGCTGTCGTATGAGTCATGGACAGACAGCCTGACCTTCTTCACAAGGGGAGAAACACTTGTTTGACTTAGAATTATAATGTCTTGAATTTGACTTTGAATGAGTTTAAATGTGATACTCAAATCGACAAAAATAAAATACATAGCAAATAAACTCATATGATGATCATCCTTGCTGCCAATTTCCTGATGTGCAGATGTTTCTGTCAGTAGTAGTAAACAGCTGCTCGGTGTAGGTGCAGCTCTCTGTGCAGCATCATGTTGTGTTGCAGGTGAAAGTGTAACATCAGCTACTGTAGGCTGTAATATTCTCTCCTCTAATATCTCTGTGATGGAGCACTTTGCTTTAGAAAGATGTTTTTTTAGCATCTAACTTCATGTCAAAGCGTTCCCTCTTTATTTCTGTCACAGTGCAGCTGCTGCTCTGATGGAATCATATTTTCTAATTGTTTCAGCTCCTCTAATACGACTACTGACACTGACAAATGTGACTGCTGGTTTCTGATTCGTCTTTTCACTCTTTGGGAACATTTTTGTGAATGAAACTCGCCCACAAATGGAGCGGAACAGGTCGACTTATATGGACATTTAATGATGAAATCATTAGGATGAGATTTACAAAGAGTTTGTGAGTTGAGAGAGTTTATTGGAACACTTGTGCGAACAAACCTCAGAGAAAAGTTAGTGAGGTTTGAGAGAATATGAAAATATTCTTACATGAGGCGAAGTGTGATCGGTGGATGGAAATTTCTCAGAATTATGAAGGAAATTACGATAAACAGTTATGTCAAACAAAGTTCACAATGTGTGATAATTGTTGTGGTGCATTTTCATTAAAAGTCATTGGTGTGCTTAAAGACAATATTAAGCTATGCAGATTGATTTTATAAGTTTATAAGCAATAAGGACTAGTGTGATACAATTTGTATTGGTGTAGTTATAATCTCATGAACCATATTTAATCACAATGTACGTATAGAGGCACAGTAGAAGAATCATAATCATACACTGGAGAAATTTGAGTGTGTTTGTATTACATGTCACTTTGCTTGGGTCTGCTAAAGTCTACACCTTTTAAAAAAATACTCTCTGGAGGAGATCAAGAAATAAGGGTGTAAAATGACTAGAATAACTTATAAAAAAAATAAAAGGCCAGAAGACAACTTGGCAATAATGGTGTAAAATGATTACCAATACTTATATATAAAAATTGGATATAATCAGGTAGAATTGAATATGCCAGTACATATCCTCAAACACCTCAAAACCTGTTTTGAAGAGTTTTGACCAACAACGAGTGACGGAGATAAAAGATACATAATAATTGGTCAAAAATTAGGGAGGGTGGATGATAAGGTGTGACCTAAGCCGACCCAAGGACATAAAAACAATGCCCCAAAGAAAAAACCTTTGGAGCGATTTGGTTCTTTGTAAAAGTGCTACTTGCTCCCCTTTTTTGCCGGCATTAAAGAACACTTTGCTGCTTGGACCTCTGACTCCCTTTTTATTTTCAAGAGAGAGTTTTTGCTCTGGTACCTTTTTCTGCAACAATTTGATACAAAATTGTCTTGATCGTTATGTGGTGATTGTCTAACGTTCATGTATTTAGAATGATCAGAGGATTCTGTTGAGATCACACAGCTTTCAGGGATAGCTGCCTTTCAGAATCAAAGCAGCTTCTCTTCTTTTTTTTTCTGCTGTATTGTTACTCACCGTGCAGTCTGACAGCCAGCTCAGTGATCTGACTGATCCTCTCCTCCTGCTGAGGAACCGTCGGCCAGACGAACTTCTCAAACTGCCGGTGGAGGACAGAGACGGCTTCTGTGCTGCGACACTCGGAGGAAAACTTCCCGACACGAGCGATGGTCGCACTGGCATCCTCACACCAGAACTGATACTGTTAATGCATCATTTTATATATTTATACAGATGTATAAACAGTTGAACAACTCTATCATGGATTGAACTGACTACAAACTTCAAATTATATAAGAAATAATTTCACGTGGTCATAAAAAATATGATGAAATTAAATAAAAAAAGTAACCAATCACCTCTTCCATGGCTTGCTGCAGTCTGCAGGTCATGTCCAGCGTTTTTCGGTGTTCACCGACACTTTGCTCAAACTCTCTCATCTGTCTCTGCAGCTCGTTGATGGCATCCTCTGCCTCCCGGACCACGCCTCCATCCTTAATCTCTGACCCCAGCCGGGCCGTCACACCCTGCAGACGCTTCCTGAGTGCCTGCAGGATCAGACATGGTGGACTTCAACATACAGTCAGAACAAGTTTGCTGAGACTTCTGTTTAAGTCAGAAGGTGGAATTCAAGCTATTTATTTTATCACATGTTACTACTGACATATGGACGCTGACATATGATATATCTCCTGGCACAGTCGGGGGGCAGGGGGTGACTCCATCTCTGCTTTTGGTGGGTGATGTGGCTCTTCTGACTTCACCAGACAAAGTGTTGTTAAATGACACCGTGGGATGCTGAACTCTGGGACTTAAATGTGGACTTAAAAGGGGAACTAATTGTTTTGTGTTGGTGCTGGGGAGTACTAGTGCACAGAAGTAGTATAAAGCCTTTTGTGTCTCCAGACGGAGCTGAGAGTCAGCGTGGGTTGGGGCTGAAGACTACATGTTTGAAAAGTAAAAACATCTGGGGGTGTGGAGTAAGAAAGAAGTGAGGTCACCAGACCTCTGTAGCGCCTCATCTCTGCTGGAAGCTAACAGCTCCAGGCTACATTAGCCACTACTAGTATAGTCCAGACCGGCATCATGTCATCAAGCACCAAGCGCCAAGGCTGCGACCCCTTTTGGGGGAAAGAATCATGCCTTCACATGACAGGAAAATGCCGAAAAGCTGTTGTGTAGCAGGTTGTTAAACAAATAGACATATGAATCCAGATCACCGGTTCCCCATCCTTCCTGGAAAAAAAAAAAGGGAGGCTTTATGGCTTCAAGCTATCCAGAGACAAGATAAGGAGGGGAAGCTATGGGACCCAGTGTCTTCCCATATATGTGCATGTGGGAAACACTTTATAACTGGTAATGTCACTCTTTTATAACTTACAAAGTAACATAACTAGTCTTTACTAGTGAAGACTTAGCACTAAACTTTAATATCATGTTAGTGATGGACACTGTGTCGGGTCATTGATCCTCTTGGTCGGAGGGAAGCTGAAGGGGCATGATGGCTGACCGATCAACCGAAATATTAAGGCATTGTGAAAAAGCTCTGGTTCAGGCAAGATGGCAAAATAATTACCTGACATATCTGTAAAACAGAGGTTTGTTTAACACAAAATGAATGCATACAAACATCTCAAAATTCTCAGCTAAACACGTCAAATTGCATTGACATCTATAGGATCTGTGGTTTTCTATCCCCCAAAAAAGTGGCGCGGCCATGTATCCGTATGTGCCAGTCTGGTCTATAACAAACCACAGTTTCTGTTGGTAGTTGAGTTGCATTATGGGTAATGTAGGTGCCAGATTTTGACAAGGAAGAAGAATGCATGGACTAAAAAAGATGATATGTCTGGGTCTGCTGCATCGATTTTCACCCTTTTTGAAACTGAAATGTTCATCATGAGTCTGCCGTTGCTACCGGAGTGCAATGCTAAATCTGTGCAGTACTCTTTTAAGCATACTGATGATGCATGAGAGGCTAAAACTGGGGATACTTTAACCGTTCTGTTGTTGAATGGAAAAGCACTCCATGTCCACATCACAGGTTCAGATCAGGATGTGTTCGGCTCAGTGCAGATATTCCTTCTGTTTGGAAGTTTGTTATTAAAGGAGAAAACAATGAGTTGGACGTACCTGCAGCTTCTCCTCGTACGCCTCCACCTGTTGCAGCTGGTTCCTCACGGCCTTCACGTTCCTGGTCCTGTCGTTTCTCTTTAGGTAGTTAAACTTGAGGTTGCTGAAGCGCTTCTTCAGCTCCTTAAAGGAGTCACGAAGCTGAAAAATTAAGCATCCAAAAATCAGTCATCTGAGTCCATCAGCTAAAGCAGTTAAAAATGTTTATTTTTTAATATTATTTTTTGGGATTTTGCCTTTATTCGAGAGTGAAGATAGTGAAGTAATAGAAAGGAGACAAGGGGAGAAATGGGCATGACATGCATGGGGCGCAGCAGTTATGTGGCATGGGCAGTAACCAATCAGGTAACAAGGCACTCCAACAAGTGAGTCTGTGGATTGCTTTTCCTTAATGACCTAATTGTCTATAAAATATCAACGTATTGGCAAAGGCCAATCAGATTTTCTTAAAAATCGGAATTTCGTCTTAAAGGGGCACTTTACTAGTCACAGGTAGTACCATCCAGCCTATGAAAGCGGTTTTTTAATGCCTTCTGTAACAGAAAATATCTGTAAGATATCTAAATTTGGGCTTGGGCTTGGAGACTACGGGTGCATGCCAATTCCCTTGACTGCATCCACGTTTCCCTCATTCATGTCTTTTCCTTGTGTCTTAGTCCCTCCCACTAAGATGAGAGGAGAGAGGTAACGAGGAAATATGTTTTTAGAGAAATGAGATGTTCTCTCCTCTGAAGCGTCATCTGAAGTGAAGTCCGTTTCTGATGACGGCAGCAGCTGATCAGCTGTCAGTCAGCTTTAACAGCTGTAGACTTTTGATGGAGTTTGTATCTGCACATACTGTATGTTCACTGTCTAAATACTAATAAAGACGCAATCACCACTGCAAGAGCAGCAGCGTTATCTCTCTGTGTGTTTTACAAACACCTGCACATGAATGAAAACCTGAACACTGTATTCATTCTGTGGACAGATCAGTCCTGCTCAGATGCATATTAACATTTCTGCAGGCAGAACGCCTTTATTTTATTTTCATCTGTGTCAGTCTATAAACTGTAGAAAATTATTAATGAGCCCCAAAAATATACAGAAAGTGGAAATTATGTAAATATATCTCACATCGAACTATAGTTTATACCTTTCAGCCTTACATGTGACTGAATAAATGATGATAAAGAATAAAAATATGTCTCTGGCTGAACAGACTCTTGTTCTCCCTGAATATATTATTATCAGTGATAAAGGTTAAATAACAGATCATGAAAAGAAAAATCTTTCTAATGAGTGAATAAAAGTTGTTTACGGCTCTTTTGTCATAATTAACACAGATCCTGTTTTTAACTAGATGATGAATCAGAAAACAAATAAAATATTAAACTTGTGAGCAACACACTTGAGTTGAATCTGTTATTTGTCCTCTACTTCAAACTGCAGTGATGTTGTGATGTATCAGATCAGTCTGATCAGCTGCAGCATCCAATCAATAACCGATTTCCAATAAGGGGGTGTGTCGGCCAGTACTCGTCTATCCTCGCTCCTCAGAGCAGAAATAAGCGGTTTGGGACGACCCTCATGATGGTGGACTGGAACAACTTCCAGGGTCGAGGAGCGAGGAACGATAAAATAAGGGAACTGGGATGTATCCCGTGTGTTTTAACAAAATCCCAAAATCCTGTGTTACAGAATGGTTGTGTGGAGTTGAAAGACCTGGGCATTTACCAGGAAGGGAAGGTCTAATGAAAGACACTATTGAGTTGCATTATGGGAAATATAGGAGACATCGTTATGGAGTTTGACCATACTAAGCTCTAAAGTCTGTTTGTTTGTTTTTTCTTTTTCTTTTTTTAAATCTGTCTCTCACAAGTCCAACTTTGGAAGTGCAACACTAAATCACTGGGGTGCCCCTTTAAGATTTTTTTTTTTTTACATAGTATTAATTTCATAGTGATATGAAGCAAAGATCATCTTTGCATTTTTAAGCTGTAGCAAGCAATAACTCCTGCTATTATACTTAAAAACTGACTAAAACAATAATCATTATTAGATTGGTTTAATGATTTTGGCTGATGAAAATCAATTAATCTAAATGTTCATATTCTTTTGATCTTGGAGATTTTTCAACTGCCTGTAATACTTTTAATTTCTCATAATGGGCTATAATAGGGTTTGTATTAGAGGTTTTGTTCCAAAAGTATATAATAGAGAAGTGCTTATGATTATATATGTGTTTGTATTTATTATTATATTTGAATTCCATTCCCTGTCAAAGTTCTTGGTGCCCTAAACTGTGAGGAAAAAAGAAAAAACAGAGAGGTCAGCTGTCTCTAATAAAGAATAATATTGAAGGCAAGTTTACCAGAGGGTAAAGATATTTCATCTTATCATTCATGGATTTTGGTCAACTCTGTGTTGATGTAACTGGATGTAGACAGGGATTTTATGAGACTATTTTTGGAGCAGGGGGTCTAAATCCAGCAGGGCATTTCTGTCTCTGACGGGAGGAACAGATGGCTGATCTGTCAGCTGAGGACAGCTGAGAGAGAGAAAGTAAGACTGAGAGACACAGTGTAGTCCATTAATTGTGTCAAGTGAACAGATGAAGATGTTGAAATCAGAGGCTGAGGATGTCAGACTGTTTTTTGGAACACTGAGGTGGAGGGGGGCAGTTGTAAGGTTGCTGTGGAGAAATTCTGAATCTTCTGAGGAAACCTGGGTTGAGAGTAAGGGGCTCTGAAATAACAAAGGTTACACAGAAGATAACCCGAGACTACCAGGATGTACCAGAAGTAATATGATGAATTTACCATGGAGTACCACAAACTAAAGCTGAGACCATTAGCAAAAAGATCCCAGAAAGTCATGAATTAAAATCAGGGGGTGTTTGCTGTTTGGCTATCATATCTCCTTGCTTGCTTCACTCACGTCTCTTCCTCATGTCTTAGCTCCTCCCAGCGAGGAGGCGAGATTGTGATGGGAGGAAGAGACATGAGGATGGAGGGATTTAAAGGAAAATTACGGTTCAACCTGATGTATTTCCTGTAAATGCGTCATTGCTCCCTCAAGCTCCGTTATAGAGATTTGGGGGAAACCCACAAAGAGACGTACGTCGGCAAGCTGCTGACACTCCTTCATCTTTCCAAATGATTTTTATATGAAAAGTTTCAAATGTCTGTTTCTGAGCCTGAATGACAGTAAACACATTAACTAGCCACCTGTAGCAGCGATTATGGCTAACCGCATAGAGATCTATATTCAAGTCAGCTTGCATGTTGGTTGTTCGGTTCGTGCTTGCAAGTTTCCAAACTGCAAAGATAAAATGACAAGATACACACTACACAGTTTTCACGGATGATGCTGCTGGACAATAGAGACTTACACACTGTAATTCCTCACACAGTTAGAAATCACATTTGTCTTACCGTGTGGAGCTGAACGTTTGGTCCAGCCGGCCTCACTTTTTTCATACAGTTGATTCTGTGGAGGTGAAACAGTCTCCAGGACAACAATGTTGATGAAAATCCATTCAAATCCATTTGTAGCAGTTACACAGCTGGGATTACTCTACTCCGTGGATGCCTGTAGATTTTCCAAGTCTGACAGCAACAGGTCCCACTCTGCAGCAAAAGTTTTCCGATTTAGTTGGCAGAAGAGGAGAGCAGTGACTGCAGGAACACTGCCTGTTGTTACTTGTCTTTCCTGATGGTCCTGTTTCCTTTCCGCCTTCATTCTTCATTTTTCTTCTTTCAGTTGTTTTATCTCTTTTCAGTCAGCTCAAATAAGTGCAGTTGGCCAGTCATCATTGCGCTTAAGTTTTTTTTTTTGTTTCCTTACAGTCTAACTGCAGTGAAATCCAGCCTCATAACAAACCAGTGTACGTGTATGAATATTTGGGTGGTTCGGTTACCATGTTGTCCCGGATATAGCTCTCTATGCAGTTAGCGATAATGGCTGCGACAGGCAGCTAGTTTCTGTGTTCACTTTTGTTCAGACTCACCAACAAACTTTTGAAGTGATTCATGTAAAAATCATGTTTATTTGGAAAGTTGTAGGAGTCAGTGGTTCAGTCAGCAGCTTGCCCCGATGACCGTTGTTTTGTTCGATAAATGTCTTTTTGTGGGTTTCTCCCCAAAGTTAGCAGGACACATAGAACCATAATGGCCACACCAATTTTCCTTTAATTCACTGAACAGGACGTCCTCATTCTCTCTAGCGTCACTTTGAGGAGACAGTAACTACTCATGGTGCACAGCCTATGAAGATATGTGAAGATATATAAAGAAGTTAACCATCCATATGTAGCAATAATTAAGTTGAGAGCTCCACATGAAACATAGATGATTTCATATATAATATTATATCAGTCAGAGGGACTGAACGAGTACTTTTACTCTACATTTTGCTGCTAATACTTGTATTATATGGATGTACTTTTATTTAAGTAGGATTTTTCATGCAGTACTTTTACTTGTAATGGAGTATTTTTACATTGCTGTATTGGTACTTTTACTTAAGTAAAGGATCTGTGTTCTTCCACCACTGCCATACAAAACCAAGAATGATCTATCCCAGGAGTACCATGATGTACCTCAAGAGTAAATGAATTACTCCCAAAAGATTAATTACACTGAACTACCCCAGAGTACCTTGAGGTCTCCAGTAAATATCCCAGAAGAATTGAATTGCAATGAATTACCCCTGAGGACCATGAACTATCCCAAAGAAATTACTGTGGAGTACTAGGAAGTGCCTCAGAGTATCATGAACTATCTCACAGAACCATGAATTACACCAGAAAGTTGTTGGTCCAAACTACATAACCATCTGTGGGTTGAACAACTGTTTGGAGCACAAAAACAGCAAAAGCCACATAGAGGATCACCCACCAGAATTAACCAAGAAGTACAACAAGAAGATTACTATAAAGTTCCTTTAACTATTGCAAACTATTCCAGGGTGCCATGAAGTATCTCAAAAAGACTAGCCTGAAGTAATGTAAAACTACCCCAGAGTAGCATGAAGTAACCATAAAGTACCCTAGATGACCTTGAAGTGCAATAAACTACCCCTGAGAGCCAGAAAGTGCTGCAAAGAGATTACCATAGAACACCAGGAAATAACACAATGTATCATGAACTATCCCAGAGTATCATGAAGTACCCCAGAGGGTTGTTGAACCATATGAGAAAACTTGGATTGAGCAAGCACTAAAATAAAACTTACACAGATGATTACCCACAACTACTACAATGTACCAGGAAATATCACAAAGAGTAACAGTGAAGTACCAGAGAATGCCAAAAAGCCACAATGTTTAATGTGCTATGCCCAAGGGCCATCATGTACCTCAGAGACATTACCATTGAGTCCCAGGAAGTATAGCAATTATCATGAACGATCCCTTAGAATCATTAAGTACCCTACAAGGTTGTTGGTTCAAATCCTGAACCATCTGGCAGAATCTGGGTTGGAAAAGTGTTTGGATCACAAAATTCTAAAAAGGTACAGAGATTACCAGCACTATTAGCATGTACTAGGAAGTGCCACTAAGAAATAACCACGAATTACCTTTCAGGACTAGAAGATCCCCAGAAAGGTTACTCAGAGTACCACGGAGTACCCCAGAAGACCACAATGCATCCTATACGTTGTAATATCCACAAGAGATAATTTGTAAGTAGGTTAATATAGTGCAATGAAGTACCAAGAATGTTAAGTATTATTAAATGACCTAGAGTACCCTATGGCACCTCATACAATTATAATATGAAGTACCATGGAATGCCCCCTTTACCATACCCACAGTGAGCACTTTGTGCACAAACTTTCCTCAAATATCTTTCAGAATCCAGCTAGCGGACTCTGTGATGAAACATCTCTGGGGATCCTTAATGAGAGCCAAAAATACCCTGCATGTTTCCATGGTCAGAGTCACCAACCCACCAGTGAACAAAAAAAGAAACAGTCCTGCTTTATTTTATAAATACTTCATCACCTTTCAGCAACAAATTCATGTAGATTATCTTCGGCTTGAATCGGTAGTGTCTCACAAACAAGTCAACAAAAGTTACACTCATGCTGCTTCTCACTTCTTCCCTTTACCATCGAGCTCATTCCTCATCTGAGTGTTCATGGTAAACTTAGTGGTGGTGTCCCATTACAGGATTTTCCCAGCTTGCCTCTGAAGTGACAGTTAAGCCATACTTGCACTCCCTCCAGCTGGAATGTTTTCACCATCTTGTCATTGAGGGCTTCCCATAACACCATCAAAAAAGTTCAAGAAAGAAAGAGTGGGCCGTAAGTGCTCACCACCATCATGCCAAGTCTGCAAGGGCGCTGTGCTGCTATGATATGGGATTTGAGACCTCAGTCACTTCCATGGGTATGACCAATCCCAAACTCTTGACCCTGTAATTCTTCTCAGATGATTTTGTTAAACGGCTCTGTGTAGGATTCACAACAACATCAAGCCTGAGGTGAAAGATGATAAATTTACACATCAAAACTGGGGTATTTTTACATATAAATCATAGGTGTGATTTGTAGATTTTGATACACCTTGGGAATGTACCCATAAAACCGTCAGTACCTAGTTTCCATTCATACCATTTTATACATAGAATCAAACCTCATGCCACAAGAATAGTTTCTTTCCCGTTGGCAGCTGGCCTCATCAACAAGGCCTGGGGCTCCA
Source organism: Thunnus maccoyii (assembly GCF_910596095.1). NCBI lineage: Eukaryota > Metazoa > Chordata > Actinopteri > Scombriformes > Scombridae > Thunnus > Thunnus maccoyii. The sequence continues at coordinate 1,874,279 of NC_056543.1, forward strand.
CTGGCATGGACATGACACATTATATTAAAGTAAATATGTCAGCATTTGCACATCTGTGAACCCAGTGTTGAACAGAATACTTGGAAAGAGAATCACTAATTTATCAGCAAGTTAAGAGGCTAATCTGAAGGTGCTGGCATCACGCAGGGAGAATCAGGGAACCCAGGCACACAATACCAATAGTTTCAGCAACATAGTAATTCATGTCTGCACCAATAATGTAAAGATGAAGCAGTCAGAGATCACAGAGGATAGCCTAGTCAGGACCATTGACTGTATATAAAGATGGACATAATGAGGTGTGATGTCACCCGTTGGTTTTATTGGAGCAGGTTTGAAGCCCAGAGTTGCAGCTTATGGTTGGTGCCATCTTTTCTGTTTGGAGCCAGGACCTTACAAATAAGGAGTGCAGGGTGTTGCCTTTCACGCTCTGGAAACATGCCCCACTGCCTCGGACCCAAGCTAACGTTAGCATACTGGGAAGACCAAGTGCCGCACACTTGGGCTAACATTAGTTACTTTAGCTAAATTGTGCTAACAAGGCAGGTATTGTAATCAAGTCACATTAAACTTAGTGAGATATTGTGACAATAGTCCGACTCAGTGTGAGTCTCAGAGCCGGGGAGAGCAGCAGGTCATACAGCCGTCAATCACACCTGCATTTGGACTAAATATACAGACACGTGTGAAATGGGCGACGGAAAAACATGGCTGAAACATTTTCTGTGTAGATACGATGTTAGGTGTGTTGCACTGTCCACTTTTATTCAGAGGAATAATCTGCACACAGTTATGAGACAGGACTCTGAACTGCTTAAATTTCTTGTCCTTTTCCTTCCAGTTGGCTAGCTGTTAGCTTACCAGCTAAGGTAGTTAGCCTACTATCCTTACACCTTCTTTAGACCAATCTATGAAATTATATAATGTGAAGGTTTCACTAGTTTAACAATTTACTGGTTTCAGTGGTGTAAATGGTTCAGTCTGCTGTGTCACTGAACAGCAGAGCAGCAGCTGTTGAAGGACTGAGAGAGGAGGAGGGAGGTAGAGTGGGAGACAAAAAGAGAGAGAGAGAGTCAGCTGGACCGAACAGAAATACAGACCGACTCAGCCATCCGGTATTTCCCATAATGCACCTGGTGCTGCGTGCCACCAACACACTTAAATCTACAGGAGCAGCTGGGGAGGACATCACAGACTCAATGCTACACACAAACAGATGAGTTGTCTCTTGAAGTTTGTCACAAAGAAGATTTTTAAAAGCATCATGTAGTTTGGGTCAGTACACACTCAACTTTTATGTGAATGATACACTGTCAGTGTGTGACCATACCAATATACAGTAGAAATAATATTTAATGGATAATCCTTTAAAATCCTTTATGAGACAGGCTAAATACCCTCCAGCATGAAAGTAAGTCAGTGTGATTCATCTATCTGATCACATGGCCACAAGTCAAGTCAAGTCATATCACACACTTGCCTCAGGGAGGTTTAAAATCTGTACAGTAATAGAACATCCTCTGTCCTTAGATCCTTCAAATTCAAATTAGGAAAAACTACCTAAAAAAACTTTAACAGGGAAAAGAAGAAACTTCAGGAAGAGCAACAGAGAAGGGATCCCTCTCTCAGGACAGACAGACATGTAATAGATGTTGTGTGTACAGAACAGACCAAGAAAGACCAATTACTGAAATAAAGCATACAAATAGACACATGAGAAAAAAGAGAACATAAGGAGAGAGAGGGAGAAAAGAGAGAGGGGGGAGATGCACACAGCTCCAATGCTAATGTGTTTGTGGACAACAAACAAACAAACAGAAGGTTAGACAGATGCAATGGTTATCTGAACAGTTGAAATAACTTTGTATAATAACTTTAAACTCTAAAGACTTTTTTTTAGCAGCATCTAGTGGACATTAAAAGGAACTGCAGCTGAATACACTTAAACTCTAACGTCAACACTCAGCAGCTGATGAGGTCCAGAAACATGAAGGTACTTATTTTGTGTTTACTGATCCAACAAAACTCTGCTTCTAATTTTGCTCTGACAACAGCAAAGAATCACTGTAAAAAAGTGGAAACTGGTTTATGATGCAGTGGAGGGACTGACTCCTGCAGTGAGCTGAAAGACTCCAATGAAATCTAAATGTATCCTGTTAACTTCAGTTATATTTAGACTCTGATAAAACAGAGAGTGGCTACCTCATGTCAGAGTTATCTAAGTCAAGGCGGGTAGAAATGTTTGTTTTACAAACAAACAAAAAAATAAAACTACTGTATCAATACATTTAGAGTAACAAGTATACTTGAAATTCTAAACTATCTAAAATTTTATCAAGAGGTTTCGCTTAGTGTTCAAATGTCAAATACATCATCAATGAGGGAACCTCACTTGTACATTTGTTTAAAACTTTAGATGTTGATGAAAAAATGTGGTAATTTTGAAGGAAGTTTTGTGGAACTAACTAATTTGGTACTAATTATAGGGAAAATAGACACAGTGTTTAATTAATACACTTAATTAATTCTAATTAAGTAAGTGAGATTTTTTTAATCAAAACTTTTAGTCAGAGATCAGCAGGTCATCTGAACATTAAAGTTTGTTTACAGTTCAGCATATATGAAGAATTTCCAGGTTTGACCAAGGAAATAGATTATAAACCCTTTTTATGAACTTCCTTAGATGTACTTGTTGATGAGGCAGCATCATTCTGAGTCATATGATTTTTATGGCTATCATCATTTTTATGGGATCATTTTTTAATAATGTTGATATTTTTGGTGTTATTGTGATAGCTTTGTTTTGTTTCTGTGTGTGCTTCTTACTTTATTATGTAATGCAATGTTATTTATTCCTGCTGTGTTGTGCACCGGGTGTAATCTGTTTTCTCTGCTTCCAAGCTGATGAAGATCTTGTGAGGTGTTTTAATAATACGCCCGAGTAAATAAAGGCTTTGAATCCAACTTCCCTCCTTGCTCTGCCTGAGAGTGCCTGAAGACAATTTTCTTTTCATATATGGAGAATATATTTTCCAATAACATACAAATAATTAATGAATATTTGCTTAGCTCTAAATGAAGCTGTCTTTCAAGGAAATTCCATTTTCCCTTTTATTAGTGCCAAATTAAAGAATGAATACTTCCTTGGAAAATAATTGTGGACTTGTAAAATAAAGTGTTTCTAACATTTCAATGATAAATCTTTTGATCTGAGTGTACACAGACTGTTCGAGCATCAGAATCACACACACAATGAGTGACATCCTGCTGTTGGTTCTGTGGAGACACTAGATATTTATAGCCTGGTAGCAGCAGCGCCCTCTGCTGGTCACTTTGATGAATAACAACATTTAAAAAACAACCAAAGCTCTGTCAGGAGTTACCTGCACGGGTAGCAAATGAAAGAAAGCTAGTTTCAGGCCTGAGGGGTCAGTTTGCATTAAACTGTGTTTAACATAATAGTCTACATGAATCACCCATGGTTGTGGCTTTAAAAGCTTCAGAAGTTCAGTATTCTTTAGGTCTTGAGGATGCTTTTAAAAAATTGGCAGAACATGTACAAGTGGCAAACTTGTAAAACACACATCATTCACCATTTTAAAAAGGGAAAATGCTAGGACATCAAAGACATGACCAAGATGAACAAACTGGACTGAACTGGCAGTAACTGGCAGAGTGAGACAATCAATTAATTGTTTGACTTATTTATCAAGCAAAAAACACCAAACAGTCTGTAGTTCCAGCCTCTCCAGCATGAGGATTTCTTCACTCCCTTGTTTTACATAATTGAAAAACAAATTGTATGTCTTTGAATTTTTAAATAATAATGCATTTAATTTGTACTGCACTTGTCATTTGCAGTGAATCTGAAAGTGGTAAAGTGTTAAAAACAAAAAAACAAAAAAAACATTGTTTTTGACTGTTGGTCATAGACAACGAGAACCTGAAGAAGACACTTTCAGCTCGGAGATATTGTGACAGACATTTTTAACATTTTTTTGACATCTATTGACCAAATTGCAAAAAGTTATTAAGGGGAAGGTATTTTGATTTTTATTTTTGCTAAAGGGAGGCTGGTCTTTTTTGGAAGGGGAAGAGGATATTTCTTTTTTTCAATGACAAAAAGAGAAAATAACAAGCAGTTTTCTCTTTTTTCAATAATAAATCTCACAAAGAAAGGTTGAATTCCCTTGTGAGATTTATTATTGAAAAAAGGGAAAACTACAACCACAGACACTTACATATTTATATATACTTTATATTGATTTGTCGTGTGTTGTGAGACCAGGTGATATCCTCACTGATGTGGGCGTCAAGGAATTTAAAGGTTTTCACCCTCTCTACCTCTGTCTCTCCCATGCATAGTGGTGTGTACAGCTCCCTCTTCCTCCTTGGATTGATAATCATCTCCTTGGTCTTGTCTGTGCTTAGGGAGAGATTGTTGTCATGACACCAGGCCACCAGGTCTGCAACCTCTCTTCTGTACACTGTCTCCACCCCACCAGCGATCAGTCCAATGACTGTAGTGTCATCTGCAAATTTGATGATGCTGGGGTTGTTCTGGGAGGCCACACAGTCATACGTGAAGAGTGTGTACAGCTCAGCACACAGCCCTGGGGGGTCCATCTGCTTACAGTTTTTGTGCCTGATGTGTGATTGCCTGATCTGACTGACTGGGGTCTGTCTGTTAGAAAGTTCAATACCCAGTTACAAACGGAGGGTGTCAGTCTGAGGGTGAGGAGCTTTTTAGAGAGTTTGTGTGGGATGACAGTGTTGAATGCTGAGCTGTAGTCAATAAATAGCATTCTAACATATGTGTCCTTGCCCTCTAAGTGTGTGAGGGCTGCGTGGATGGCGGTGTTGACTGATGATACACAAACTGCAGAGGGTCCAAGGTATCTGGGATGGTCTCCTGGATGTGGGTCAGGACTATTCCCTCAAAACACTTCAACACGATTGGGGTGAGTATAACGGGACGATAGTCATTTAAACAGATCACAATGCTTTTCTTTGGGAGGGGCACAATGGTGGTGGACTTGAAGCAGGTAGGCACAGAAGCTTGCACGTCCGGGGATGTTGTCTGGGCCCGCTGCCTTCCATGGGTTTATTGTTCTCTGAGCCTTATGCATACCTGCTGATGACACATTGAGCGATGTGTTCTGTGTGCACTCCCAGGCCAAAATCCCTCTCTGTCAGTCAGTGTTGAGGGTCTCGAAGCAAGCGTAGCGAAAGTTACCCTATACTGTATATGTGTTTGTTGCCATTTGATAGAAAAATCCATGTATTAGTTAAGTAGGTATGGTCATATGTATGTATATATTTGGCGGCAGGGCCTTGAGGGGAACACTTTGATAGTCATATGGACATCATGGTCATAATGTGGAAGAGAGAGCTCTGTAAAACTTTGTCTAGGTCTGTTAGAAGGAATCTGTAAACAACTAAAGGTGCCTCCCAAGGGCATCAAGGCCGTCAATATATACCAGTGACTTTCCTTTGTTTCTTGAGAATTCTCCAAGGAGACTCTGCGTACTCTCTGTGTCTGTTGCTTGTGTTTGAATTAAAGAGACGCTTGACTTCAACCAACCTCAGTCTATTTGATAATTTTATCTATCACCATTATACTTCATCAGCCAGCTTTTCCTCGTTGTTAAACCTTGTCCTGTGACTTGTAATAAACTGTAATTTGTGCAACAACGTTTGTCATTAAATCTTCTTGTAACTCACCTTATTTACTGTGAACTTTGAATTATTTTGATTCACTTAACATGTTTTACACTATTTTGTTATTTTGTTTTCAGCCTGACGGGCATATTGGATCTTTTAGTGTTGTTTGTAGACACCAAAAGAATTATAATTCTTCTTTTACACCGTCCTTCCAAAAAAGAAGATATTAAGTGTTGGAATCAGAATACATCATCTTTAATTCTTTATGCATTCCCTCTTTCATTTATTTATTGCTAAAGGAGTTTCACCACCTCAGGCCAAGTCGAGGGGAGGGTAATGAGGGAGTGTATTTCTTTTGAAAAACAGGATACGTAAGGTTCAGATGCATAAAGAATGAACAGTAAACAGGGCCATACAGTGCATATCTGTGGGTCCATCAACAGACTGAACTATGAATCAGACATCAAAAGTGTAACTATGACAACATCTCCACAGAAAGGCAGACTTCAGCCTTTTGGATGATCTCTTTGCGATGAGCTCACACCTGTGTCCTGTGACCTCACCTGGTTGAAGTCATTGTTGAACAGGCGAGTCAGCAGCTCTCTGCGGAGCTTCTCCTCACATTGAGCTGCTTCATTCAGCCATGAGACACAGAGAGAGTCCAGACAGAGAAGACGAGCCTCCAGCTGCTCCACTCTGAAACATGGAGAACCCTGCCAGTGGTAGAAGAATTTAGATCCATTAGTCAAGTAAAAAAGTACCAGTACACTCATGTAAAAGTATATGTACAAGCCAAAATCAAATTCCTATTTAAGTACTAGCACACAAATATTATCAGGTAGTTAAACTATCAGCAGTAAGAGAAATAATTAGATTATTAATAGTGAAGCATCAGTGTTAGAGCAGCATGTTACTGTTGGAGGTGGAGCTAGTTTCAACTACTTTCTATTCAGTTAACTAGTTTAGTTCAGTGGTTCCCAACCTAGGGGTCAGGCCCCTCCAAAGGGTCAGCAGATAAATCTGAGGGGTGGTGAGATGATTAATGAGAGAGGAAAGAAGAAAAAACAAAGTTCTGATACACAAATCTGTTTTCAGTTTTTGGACTTTTTCTCTAATCTTTGATTTTTGCTGAAATATTGGATCATTTGAACATTTATTGAAATGAAAGCATGTGAGAAGTTTAGAGGGAAAAATCACTATTTGGTGGAGCTGTTGACAACTCATAGACATGTGAAACATGACAAGGAGACAAAACTACATACTGGTTTTATACAAGTTACACAAAGACACACAGATTTTACACGAGAGACACAACTACACACTGATTTACTCATGTACAAGTGCCTCAGAATCGTACAAGTACAGAAACTGAGTAATTGTACTGTCTCCACCACTGAACTATACACACAGAGTTAAGTTCAGCTCAGTTCTCTAAACCATGTGTGTGTGTGTGTGTGTGTGTGTGTGTGTGTGTATTTGTACACTGTTGGTGATGGCGGTGCAGATATCTGTCTTCAGTGTTGAAACCGTGTTAAAAAGATTCTGGATCTGCTGTTGGTCCTCTCTCAGCTTGACCTCACTGGCTCCACATAAACCAGTTGAACTCTTTAAAAGGCCTGCAGGGTCTGACTGGAGCAGCGCCTCTAGCTGGACACACAGAAAACAAAATTAATAATGGCCAACTTTTTATTTCTATGACACGTTCTAAAGAAGTCAAGTACTGTCCTGAACAGTTTGTCTTATTGTCAGTTTCTCAGAATTGTTTTTTTCAATTTGTATGGATGCCGCTTGATGAATGGTTGTGTAACCACATCAGATCCGTAGTAAGGGAGTACTAGCAATTTGTAGATTATTTTCTGGATTAATCATTTGGCCAGTTAAAAAATTGTTAAAGATATGCAGTTTATCAATGGTGATGCCTTCAATTTGACCAACTGTCCAGAATCTTAAGATATTCAATTGACTGTTATACATGTCAAAGAAAAACAGCAAATGCTCACATTTAAGAAGGTGGAAGATTTTTTTTTTGCTTGAAAAATGACTGAAATGTTTAATCAGTTATAGAAATGGTTGCAGATTAATTTTCTATCAAATAACCAATCAAATAATCAACTAATCAATGCAGCTCTAATCCTGCTTTCTAAATTTTACTTAGATTGAAATAAAGAAATATGTACTTAGGTACAAAAATATATCCTATCTCAAACCTGTTGTATCATCTGACTGCTCAAGTTTGTTGATGGACTTCTTTTCAGTGTTGTTGACATGATCTGAGATCAAAGCTATTATAGGGCTTTGGTGAATATAATATTACCATAACTGACAGAACCAATGAGCTAGCCAGAGCTACAAGATCAAAGCCAAAGTTGAAATAAACAGTGATTATCTTTTAAACCTCACCTCTTCCAGGATAAAGAACAGAAATATTACATCAGGATGGGGATCTGACAAAAAAAGCTTCAGCTTTTAAGTGTCTCTATTCCACCAGAGAGAAAGAATCAGCCAGCTCTGTGTCCTGACTGTTAGATCTCAGCAAGTCATTGTAAGGTAGGTAAGGTAGGTAGACAGAACTTGCCTCCTGCTCCACTCACCTGTTTGGCTGTGAGGTGGAAATTGCTAGCCAGGCTCAGGATTGACTCGCTCTGCTGGATCTTCTCCTTCACTCGCTGATGGAGCTTCAGCAGCTCTGATACATCCTCCTCCTTCAGCTCCAGCCTGTGCTGGACTCTTTTTAGAGTCTCCCAGTGCTTCACCATGAACTCTGCTTCAGCATCTAGTTGCTGGAGAAAGAAAGAGAGTATGTCTGATCGTTTCAGAAGAAATGTCCCTATGAAAATACATCAAGACCCCAAATAGAAAATGGGCAAAGCTTTTAGTTTTAAAGCTAAAATGCTTGAAAAACAAGAATATGAGTCTATAGCCAGTCCATACTTGTGGCTCGGTGAGGCTGTACTTAAGCCAGCACGCTACTATATTCATAGTAACCAGTAAGTATTAGTATGCTAATGTTGGGCCTCATACTCCATGAGACAAAGGCAGGCCTGCATGCAAGTTCCAAAGCCTGATAGCCAGAAAGGGCACCCAGTGAAACAATGGGAGTCCATTTCGGACTCCATATCCCAACATGCACTGTTCAGTTCACACCTAAGTGCGAAACTGCGACATCACCGCCCCTTTAAAAACTGAAGGCACCCAGAAAAACACGCCTTCCATTGTGACTGAGCTGGGGGAAGCTTTGCTGCCTCCGTGAGCCGGTTTACTGACGGAGGTAACCCAGTGCATGTGCTTTTCCCCCACTGTCTGGAAGACTCCCCTCGCCGGACGAGATGAGACATCGCCCCATGTTCAATCGAACACAAGAACCAGATCCAAGAGAGACCGCTGCTGCAACCAGCGCTCTCATTGCCTGCAGAGGGAAGAAAAGGATTTTCTTCAGGAAGACGCACATAACTTCTCTGCCCCGTTCTTCATCAACTGAGTCGACTCTGCTGTTTTCTCCGCAGCGCCACCAAGGATCAGCTGCCGTGAAACCCACCGACAGTGCGAGGATGGTCCCGTCAGCATCCGAGCCGAGGACCTGAGCCAGACTCAAAGACAGGGCTCAAACACACACCCTGCTTGCTTTCTGAAACGACCAAGTAAGAGGTTTAAGTCTGGGCAGATACAGTGTTAGTTTGTGTGTTTATTTTCAGCCTCAGTGCTGTTAAAATTTTATAAACTAGGCACAAATTTGAGAATAATCTAAAATTCTCAAAGCTCAGTAAATTGTATTTCTCCAGTACCCTACAATGATGGAAATGCATTGGCTTTTTGTCCAGAGTTTTTAAAGTTTGTTTGTATAAGGACTCAAGAGGTCTTATGGCTGTTTCTCCAGCCTGCCCCGAACATGTGATGCAATTAAGACATATTGGACAGAATCATAGCTGCATAAATATCTTGGCTGCATCCAAAGACAGACAGTTTCTAATATGTCTAAAATTTGCTAAGTTGTACTTTATAGTTTTAACTGTTTTTTTAAACATGTTTCTTAAAGTTCAAATTTGGATCCAGTGTCACACCAAGATATTCAAAATCAGTGACTATGTCAGTCCTTTCACCTTTGATGAAAATCAGCATTAGGAGGTTGTACCATAGTTTTAAAGAAAAACATACCTCTTGTCTTGTTTACAGTCAGACTCAGACATGATTGATCAAGCCAATGTGTGATCCTTTCAAATGCAATTGTTAGCTTAGCAGCTGCTAACTCAGCTGTTTTTGCATGTGTGTACACAACAGTGTCATCTGCATACATTTGTAGTTCTACATCATGACAGTGTTGAGGGAGATCATTAATATATAGGCTAAATAATAGGGGACCCAACACTGACCCTTGTGGAACACCCATTGTGCACTTCATATTACTGGACAGTGTGTCACCAACTTTAACACATTGTCTCTTATTAGATAAATATGAAGACATCCATGCCAGTGCTCTAGATGAGAAGTTAAATTTAGAGAGTTTCAATATTAAAACATCATGATTGACTGCGTTGAATGCTTTACACAGATCTAAAAATACAGCACCAACTACTCCTCCTTTGTCAAGTCTTGATTTAATTTGCTCTATTAAGTACAATGATGTAGACCAAAATTGCTTGTGTTAAGAAATATTGTTAGTTGTTCAATGACAACTTCTAATCATCCTTTGAGAGTACTGGCAGTATACTTATTGGTCTGTTACTGGCTTCAAGACGGTCTCCAGATTTAAAAATAGGCATGACAATAGCACATTTCCAGTTATCATAAAGGAGCTGTATTTAAAAGACAAGTTATTTAATGAGCAATGGGGGGAAAGCATCTCTACTTTTGGAGCTTTTTAAGGAGCTGATGATGTTGTTTACTTGTAACTCATTAGTCTCTAATAGCTCTAAAACCTGGCCGGCAGCGTCTATAAACTGGGATGAGCTGTCCAGACAAGGTGTAAGTATAGTGAAACAGGGGTGGGCGAGGACCGGAGAAAGTACAGGCGTTGGCTCGCCACTGGCGGTTTCCCCTTTTTACTTAGCAGGCAGCAGCAGCAGTGCATGAGTGCGGAGCAGCGGGGGAAGGGACGAGGCAGCTATGGAGCTGGAAGTGGACTGCAGAGGGAGGCTGGTCAGTGGAGCAGTTTGACGAATGGATGTAGCGACGGACTGGCAAGGGACTGTATTGTAAAAAGAGAGACTTAATTCCTTTTTATCCCATGTTTATTGATCTTTTTATTAATTTTATCATTTTACACAAGGCCTTGGTTTTAGATTACTAGTTTTAAGTACCTTGCATTCTGCATTCTTATCTATTGAGCAATCTGTGAATAAATTATTCAATTTGAGTCATATACATATACATATATGCATTTTTTGCTTCTTTTGGCACATTTTTTATCCAATCTTCACCAAACCTGGTACATACCACATTTAGATGACCCTGAGCGGAGCTTTTATGTTTGTTTTATGGAATCACTTACTGTTTGTCTGTAATTGGTTACCAAACCTTTGAAGGAGTGGCCTGATACATTTAACGAGCCATGACTCTTCAATGCTAATTCGGATTGACACTAAATTTGGGAATCTTGTACGTACAATGACAGTGCACCATTGTGTAAAATTTGATACCATTCTACCCACAGGGGGCGCTACTGTAATATTATAACATGATATTTCTACAGTTCTGTTGTCTTTAATGAAATGAAACTTGGTACACAAGTTCTCCATGTCAATGGGCACAACACACTGAAACATGGTGCCAGTAGCCCCACCTTGTGGCCATTAGTGAAACACGACCATACTACTTATCAAGTTCCATATTTCTTAAATATAATATTCCATATTGACTAAATTCAGCAGAGTTGCACAGATGTAGATGCTGAACAAGATTGTAGCATATGACACAATTTCACCTGTAGGTGGTGCAACAAGACTTTAAAAAATTCCTGCCAGAGCAGAAACAACGGCAGCAACTGGCATCAGCGCAAGCAACAGGTAGCAGCTGCCAGCAGCAGCAGCAGCAGCTAGCAGTTTGCAGCTCTCACATGCAATTTCTTTACAAATTGCAGAATTTTCTAGTTCTTTAGAGATTTTATACTTAGACCACTATAGAGATGCCGCAGTACCAAGATATCTTTATGCAACCACTCTTTACAACAAAATGAAGAATTACCAATTCATAAACAGGGATTATACTTTATACTCACAATACTGCATATTCAAGAAAGGGTCAAACTCGAGAATTTTTGCTGTGTTCTTCCATACTCTGTGTGCCCAAATGCAGTAGTCCCAACTGTTTCCTCAGTCCCTGTTTCCCTAACAGTGAAACCTGACCCAGTAGACCCAACAGTCCAAAGGTCCCACTGTTCCCAGCAGTCCAAAAATGTTCAAAGGTCCTAGCAGTCTGAACAGCCCCACCAGTCCAAATGCTCTAAACAGTGCCCGTTATAAAAAAAAATCCTGAAAGTCCTCAAACTCAAACCAGCAGTTCAAAATCACAATGCTAAGACTCACAATAAAATGTGGTTTGGCCTGGCTGAAGCGCTCCAGCAGCCTCGAGGTCTGCAGTTCTGAACCCAGATCCATCAGAGTGCAGGAGTCCAGCAGCTCAGAGACACAGTTCAGGTCCTGCCGGGTCTGAAAACACATAGCATCATTATACATATTCCACATGTGTAATATATCACCATCTGCATACATGCTGGAGTTCATATAGTAAGAACAGTGGGGCTGTTGTGGAAACAGCTTTATTGAAATATTAACATACAGTACCAGTCAAAAGTTTGGACACACTTGAATGGGAAGGTGTGTCCAAACTTTTGACTGGTATGGTACATGATTTGTAATACAGAGTAATACAGTAATACACCAACATCAGCTATTCACATTCATTCATTAAATAAACAATACCTGTGTAGAGTCTGAATCTTTAATTAATCATAAAAACACTCTTGTAACTATATCTTTCTTCATAAAGCCAAAAAACCTTTTTTTCTCTTCTTTTGCATTTCAAGTATGTCTCAGCTTCTTCAGGAAACATATACATCTGCACAGTCGCATGTCTCCAATAAAATCACCAAATAGGCAATATTATATTTAAACATATTCCGCAGGCTACAACTGTTTTTATTGCTGCTCTTTCAGTAATTAATGGATTTAAACTGTCTATTTGTGTCTTCTCCTGTGACAGCCAGGAGAAGACCTGTAATCAAATAATAAAACAGGAGTTTTCATGTGTTTGTTTTTTAAACTGTTAATAATTTCTACATATTGATAGTTGACTTCTTCATATTTGACAGTTGAGGTGATTTGTAATTGTTGTCTCCTCAAAATGATCCTGGAGTGGAAAATTGCGAGAGGAAATGAATGTACGCAAGAGATGCTGAAGGACTGTTAAGTTTTTGCGAAGGGTGGAACAGCTGAACCTCAGTCATGAAGTGCCTCTGTTTACTCGTTCTAATTCTGTTTCACATGATATGGTGCAATGATTTGCAGTAGTATTTAATTGAAATTAAAACCTGTGTGCTGTTTGCTAAAGAGAGTTTTTTCAAAAAAGCAATAATAATGATCTTGAGCACAGCCATCATTTCTTGCAGCAATACATTGAAATCCTATCAAAAATTCTTGACCACCTGCTGCAGAATCAGGTAAGGCAGTAAAACTTCTTGATAACAGGCGTATCATTTGAGCCAGCTGTATTGGAGCAGGAAAATATCTAACTCGCTCTTTTGTTAACCCATGTATCATTTGTTCTTTTCATACTGGGAATCCAAAATTGAAAAATGAAAAAAACTATCCGTTATTTCATTGTTCATTTATGAATCCAACACAAAAAACCTAATAGTGGCTTGTTTTTCATACTTTGATTTTATGCTCAAGTCAAAAATAGGAAACGAAAAAATGGGCCATGGACCAAATTTGATTTTGATATTAAATGCGTCTGATTTGTGTGACCATGAAGTTACTGACAGTAGTAACAGTAGTAGTAGCAGTAACTCAGTCTCTCTCGTGCACTAAACAGCAATTCAACCTGTCTTGTACAGTAACTTGTCCTTTTTCTCACATGTATTGCTGTTTCCTCTCACAATTTTTGCTTGTCTTTTGTCTGGTTTGGCGCCTCATACGGAGGAGGTAAGACGCGAGAAAGAGATGTGAGTGAGGGAAGCAAGGAGCCACATTAGTCAAATGGAAAGCTCCTAGAGTGTAGTCATTACCTTGAGCAGTCTCTCCTGGTATTTCCTGCAGTTCTTCATGTCGTCTTGTTGCTGCTGGATCTTGATTTGCTGGTAACTCCGCAGATCGTTCACCTCCTGTTTGGTTTGGCTGAGTCGCTCCACTGTCTGCTGAACCACCGACACCATACACTGTAGGTTTAAGGCCGCCCCTGACACCTGATACACACATACACACACACTGATATCACTCTTGATATTACACTTTTCAAAGTCTAGATTTAAATTCAAACTCTTGTACTGTTCTATTGACTGTAATTGAGAAGATAATGTCAGGTCATGCCATGCCATTTCATCTAATCTCATGTCATCTTTTATTTCATTTGAACGAATTTCTTTTTATCTCAAGTGGTTTCATCTAATCTCGTTATGTAATCACATATAAAAAATTTATGTAATTTTATCTCATTTGTCCAATCTAATGTCATATAATTTCATGCCATGTTATCAGATCTAATCTCATATAATTTCCTCTCATGTTATGTCATTTCATGTAATCTAATTCCATGTCATGTTATGCCATGTCATGTCATCTAATCTCACATCTGATTATTTTGTGACATTTCATGTGATGTCACCTAATTTCATCTAATTTCATCTTGTTTATCTAAACTCATTTTATTTGAGCTCATCTCATATCGGTCTTACCCCATGTAATTTCATCTCATTTTGTGTTATGTTGTCTAATCTCATGTCAGCTTATTTTATCCCATGTCATTGTCATTTATATCCCATTTACACCTCGCAGTAAAAGGATATGTCTACGGATTTTCTATAATTTTGTTCTTATCAACAAATCTCATGTTTGGATCCAAACCAACAATGAACTGATCTACTAAGCATTGTGTGTGTATCCAAAGCCTGATATATCTTATTCCTCTGTGCCGTAGACCTCCGTCGTTGTCCAAAAACTATTAAAAACACTTCATTGAGCCACACCGCTGTCCTCTCATCTCAATAACTGCAAGTTCATCTGAACCCCCGATTGCCAACAAAGTCAGGTTACCGTGCTAACAGTATGGATGTAGTTGTTTCCCAGTTCCTGAGCAGTGAGGACGCTCTGTGTCATTTCCTGCCAGTGGGCACTGGTCTGCTTCTTCTTCACTGATGACCTGGAACTGGTAGTTGTCCTGATGTTACTATTGCCAGCTTCCCACTCCTCTTCTTCTTCCTTCTCTGATCCTCTGCTGTAGATCTCCCTCAGTTCTGCCATCTCCTCCTCCACCTGAAGAGCAGAGACAGCTCAGCATCAACTAGCAGCTCACAGACTTCTCTGACAGGCTCTACATGTCACCATAGGGGGCAAATGCTTATTTTGCTCCTGCAGCAGGGCTTTCCTTGTAACACTTTGCAAGAATTTTTTTTGTGAATATACCATGAGGCTACACATCATTAAAAAGGTGACAGTGGAACTATATTTTACGGGCTGTTTAGTTGTAGCAATAATTTGAAAAACCCCAGGAAGCAGAAAGCAAAACTGGTGGATCAACTTGTCGAACCTACCCGAAGTCTTACCAATAGTGGATCTAAAAATATCCCGTTTGTCCTGAGGGGAGTGCTAGAGGAAAAGTCATGGGGTCATTAAAATCTACAGGGTTCATCTTCTGGAGAGCAGGAATGAGATAAGGGAATTTTATGGTAATTGACCTGTTAGAGTTTGATATTTTTGTGTGTGCAAGTGGATGTTTTGGCCTGGAGAACATGAATATCCTCTGCAGACTTCATATAAATCTTCCCAGGAGTTGTTGAGATATCTTGCTCTGGATTTAAATTTTGGACAGGTGAACTAGACTCTGCACTGATGTACATTTTCAGATTTCTTCTCTAATGGGACAATAGAAGAGACTCTGACCTGCTGTGCTGTCCTGAGGAAAGTGACATAGGGTTTCAGCAGCTGCAGGTTTGAGTCGATCTTCTGGTTCAGAGTCTGCAGCTCCTCCAGAACCAGATCAACCCGACCAGCAAGTTCAGGACTCAAACAACCAGTTGGGTCATTAGCCGGCAGATTGGGCTGAGTGGTGCTGGTTCTGGTCCATTTGCCTGTGCTGCCTCTCTTCAGCTGCTCTGTCAGGGTCTTCAGGAGGGACGGCTGTCTGCTGGTTTCACTGGGAGGTTGAGAACTAGTTTTGCTGGTCACATCTGTGTGCAGAGTTCTGATCTGATCCACGATCTGCTTCATGTTCTCTGCATTGCGACCTGCAGCCTGGAGAGACAATCACAAGGAAAATTATTTCTCCAGCAGCATCAGAAATACGTCTGGTCTGGACTTTAATCTGGACCTTTAAAGTTGAACAGAAATTTTAAATTTGCCACATCTTGTCCAAGGAAATAACTAAAATTCTACTGCAGCTATTGTTCATAATTTTACATTTTTCAAACAAGGATTAAACAGTTATTGGAGATATCTATGGAAAGAGTGTCTAACCATCAGGCCTGGGTGGGGGTTTCCCAAGATAGTGTTTGATTGACATTTTATAGTGTTTATGACATTATATTTATCAATGAATCCTGATGAAACCAATCAGTTAAACAAACTCCAAGCATGCCTTAAGGACATAAAGACTTGGATGACCTGCAATTTTCTACTACTAAACTCAGATAAAACTGAAGTTATTGTGCTTGGCCCTAAACACCTTAGAAACACATTATCTAATGATATAGCTGCTCTGGATGGCATTACCCTGGCCTCCAGCACCACCGTAAGGAATCTGGGAGTTATCTTTGATCAGGATATGTCCTTTGACTCCCACATAAATCAAATTTCAAAGACTGCCTTTTTTCACTTACATAATATCGAAAATATTAAAATCAGGCACATCCTGTCCCAAAAAGATGCAGAAAAACTAGTCCACGCATTTGTTACTTCTAGGCTGGATTATTGCAATTCCTTATTATCAGGCTGCCCTAACAAGTCTCTAAAGACTCTCCAGCTGGTCCAGAATGCAACTGCACATGTACTGACAAAAACTAGAAAAAGAGACCACATTTCTCCCATTTTAACTTCGCTACATTGGCTTCCTGTAAAATCTAGAATAGAATTTAAAATCCTTCTCCTAATTTACAAAGCCCTTAATGGTCAGGCACCGTCATATCTTGAAGAGCTCATAGTACCGTATTATCCCACTAGAACACTGTGCTCCCAGAGGCAGGGTTACTGGTGGTTCCTACAGTCTTTAAAAGTAGAATGGGAGGCAGAGCCTTCAGCTATCAGGCTCCTCTCCTGTGGAACCATCTACCAGATTCAGTCCAGGGTGCAGACACCCTCTCTATGTTTAAGAGTAGGCTTAAAACTTCCCTTTTTGATAAAGCTTATAGTTAGGGCCGACCAGGCTCACCTTGGATCAGCCCTTAGTTATGCTGCTATAGGCCTAGACTGCTGGGGGACTTCCCATAATGCACTGAGCTCCTCTCTCCTCCTCCTCCTCTCCATCTGTATCATTCATGTAACATCAATGCATGTCACTAACTTTGCTTCTTCCCCGGAGTTTTTTGTGCTTTCTCATCTCGCAGGAAACCCTGGGTTCCGGTCCGAGCCTTCACGGTCCTTCACAGTCCTGTTGGCATCCTTCCCTGGCTGTTGCTGTTGCTGCTGTTGTTATTGTTATGATTGTTGTTGTCTGTGTGTCCCCCCCCCCGCCCCCCTTCTTTCTCTCTCTCAACCCAACCAGTCAAAGCAGATGGCTGCCCACCAAGAACCGGGTTCTGCTTGAGGTTTCTACCCGTTAAAGGGGAGTTTTTCCTTACCGCTGTCGCCAAGTGCTGCTCATGGGGGAATTGTTGGGTCTCTGTAAATTAAAGAGTATTGTCTTGACCTCCTCTATGTGAAAAGTGCCCTGAGATGACTTTTGTTGTGATTTGGCACTATATAAATAAAAATTGATTGATTGATTGATTAAGAGCTAGTGTTGCTAGATGCCCCAACCCTACATACTGGAGCACATCATAGCCCTGTAGCCTATGAATGCTGATACAAGAAGGTCTTCCCCTTTTGAACAAGTCATAATAGTGTTGGTTATGTACTGTTATTTACCGAATTCAGACATCTGTCACTTTACAACAATACAACAGTAAGGTATAAATCAGACCAACCACACTTTCACACCAGCCTATACTAACTGAAACCAAAGAGGCAAACGCACCAGAGAACCAAAAACCTAACCTGTTTGGTGCAGTGGCTTTTGATCTGCTTCCAAGAAAACTGTGTGAGTTGACAGTGTGATATGTTAGTTATGTTATTTATTGTGTCCTGTACATCCAGTCTACATGTGCTTTGTGGACTTGGAGAAGGCTTACAACCGTGTCCCTTGGGATACCTTGTGAGGGGTGCTGCAGGAGTGTGAGGTACTGGGTCCATTGCTGTGAGCCATTTGGTCCTTATATAACTGGAGTGACAGCTGTGTCCACATACTTGGCAGGAAGTCAGTGACGCCTTCAGTGATCTTGGGCTCCACCAGGGCTGAACCTTGTCACTGATTGGGTTTGTGATTTTGATCAATCGCAAGGCGCAGTCAGGGGGAGGAGAGTGTCCGGTTTGGTGACCTCATGACGCCTCTCTGGTTTTTGCAGATGATGTGGTTCTGCTGGCTTACACCAGGACCTCCAGCAAGCGCTGGAGAGGGTTGCAGCCGAATGTGAAGCTATGGGATGAGAGTCAGCGAGTCATCTTCCAAGTCAGAAAATGATGGCTTGCTCCCTCCAGGTTGGGAGTGAGTTGCTGCACCAAGTGAAGGAGTTCAATTATCTAGGGGTCTTATGCATAGTGAGGGTGAGATGGAGCAGGAAGTTGAAAGGAGGATTGGTGCAGCCTCAGCAGTAATGCAGGCATTGTACTGGACCATTGGTGGTGTAGAAGGAGCTGAGCTGGAAGGCGAAAACTATCAATTTAGCAGTCGGTCTAAGTTTCAATGCTCAACTATGGTCACAAGCTTTTGGTAGTGACTGAAAGAATGAGATTGTAGGTCGATGCAATGAGTTTTCTCCGCAGGGTGTCTGGGCTCTGCCTTAGAGACAGGGGGAAGAGCTCGAAGATCCGGAGAAAGCTCAGAGTAGAGCCGCTGCTCCTTTGTGTTGGGAAGAACCAGCTGAGGTGGTTTTGGCATCTGGTTAGGATGCCTCCTGGGCGCCTCTCTTTAGAGGTACTCCGGGCACATCCAACTGGTAGGAGACGTCGGGGCAAACCCAGAACACGCTGGAGGGATTACACATATCTTCTGGCCTGGGAACGTCTCCCAGAAGGAGCTGGAGGACATTGCCGGGCAGAGGGATGTCTGAGTTTGCTTACTCAGTCTGCTGCCAGACTGACCTAGTCCCAGATAAGTGGTGGAAAATGGATGGATAGATGTATATGCAAGTCTCCAGCCCACATGGACTTACAAGTCACCAAAAAATACAGTTGTGATGAAACATTCACAGTCAGACATGAACATACCTTTGTCTTCTGTTCCAGGCTTTACAAATAAAAGCAACCATTTCTACAATCTTCCATCCAGAATAACTCATCAGAAAAAAGTATATATGAGATATACTGTATATGATAAGTAGATTTGTCGTCCTTATATTTCAGAAAATGTTGTTTAGATCCACTGCACAAATTTTAGAGCCCTAACGTGTGTGTTTGTGTGTGTGTGTGTGTGTGTGTGTGTACCTTAGCCTGTGTGTGCAGCAGTAGGTGTGTGTTCAGAGTGTCCTCTGCCTCATGGAGTTGCCGTCCTGCTTCATAGCTGTTGGACAACACACTGCTGCTCTGCTGTACCCAGCTCAAGACCTGTAATACACGCACACACACACACACACACGCACACACACACAGAGCACGTCATGTGGTTCACTCAGTATTTACATGAAGTATCATTACTTTTGTATTCAATAACAAAATCCTGAACATTGAAATTCAGCTTCTATAAAGAAGAAAAAGAAAATATTGAAAACCTTGTCCACAAGGTGTTCACATGACAGCAGCAGCTGTTGTCTCTGATTGGTCAGGTCATGGTGAGCACAGTCTTCACTTTGAGTCTCCTTTTGCTCCTCCTCATTTCCCAGCATCCTCTGCTGTCCTGCCACCTGCCCACTACCAAAGGAGAAGAAAGGAGGAGGGTTAAGCAGAACGTACACACAAAGAGGTCATGAAGAAGCTCCTATTTGCCCAAATATCATCAAGAACCTCGATTTATTCTCCGGCTAGCTGCTAGCTGATAGCTGTTGTTTTCACTCATCAACG
Organism: Thunnus maccoyii; assembly: GCF_910596095.1. Lineage (NCBI taxonomy): Eukaryota > Metazoa > Chordata > Actinopteri > Scombriformes > Scombridae > Thunnus > Thunnus maccoyii. The sequence continues at coordinate 1,894,396 of NC_056543.1, forward strand.
TCCCAGCACACAAAGCGCTCCTGGCTACAGGAGCCATTTAGCTCAAACTTGCAGCCTTGTAGTTGGTCAGATAGAGGTTGGATCCTGTTCTCACCACTAACAAATCAAGATCACTTACTCTTGAGGGTCTGTTGTTTTGGTTCGAATTGCTGTGTTCAGATGTAAACAAACAAATCGTATCAAGGAGGAAAACCAACCAGAATTCAATGAAACCACCCTGAACTACGCAGGTTTCAAAATGCTAATAGAGGCTGTCAATCAGCTTGGAAGAAAGTGAATGGACACAGTGGATTCTTGACCCAGGCCATCATTCTTCAGTTCACATCAAGAGGTTGCAGGAATGCATTCTGGAAGCCAATAACAGCACCTATATGTGGGGTCATCTGCTGCAGTTTAAGGAAGATTTCTAAATAGGGGATTGTGAGAGAAGAAACATTCTCTGGCTAGAAGACCAAAAAGCACATAAAGAACATCGGATCCAGAGCTTTCATTCAGGGAAAAAGAGAAATATTACTAAGGGATCATGACATCATCATCATCAGATTTATTGTCTTGTAATGTGACCTGATAGCCAAGTTTCCATCCAAATGTAGGGCAAATTTTAACCAAAATGTCCAGTAAATAATCAAAATGAAATGTAGTGAATACTTTTCTCCATCATCTCCTGAGATAAATAGCTGGTGGCGCTAATTATTCAGTTGGTGCCATTAAACTATTACAGAAGAAGAGGACACAACAAGACAATGTCATTCAAAGAGCGGGAGTCAAAGCTCAAATGATGGAAAACCATGTGGGAAACGTGATGGAAATATGTACGTTACAGTCTCCTCATCGCTCCACACAGATTTGATGTTTTCAGCTCTTCAGTGACATTTAAGTCACATGCTTCATGTACGTCATTATTTATTCACTAAGTCTGTTTACATTTGCTTTTTATCTACACAATTACTTTTACAACACCAAACACTTTTTAAGATATTTCTGGTGTATCCACTCCTCTTTTTGGGTGCAAATTGAAAATTTGGCTAAAAACAGATGGGTGGAAATTGACTTGGTGAGAATATAAAATTCTGGCAAGCAGTTTTGATTTGAACATTTTTCCTACCTTGTAGAAGTTGTGGTAGCTCTCTGCTGTTTGGTCTCTTCCTGCTTCCTGCTCAGTTCAGACAAATTGAGTTCTTCAGCCTGAGAGAGACATAACACACTTTAAATAATAAGGACATACAGACAGAATTCTGCCACTGGCAGAGGTGGCACTGGCCCACCCAGCCAAGTTTGATCAAGATACATTCTGTAATAATAAATATATAAAAAATATATATGGAAATAAATAAATATAAACTTGATTTATTGTTGACTTTTGTGTGTTGAATTTGTCTTCTGATTAAAATAGAACTGTTGAAACAAGTCCTAGGAAGTTACAAAAATGCAAGAAAACTCCAAGGTACTCTCTTTAAAAACAATTAAAATGTCTTTATTGTCATGGCCCGGGCATATTAGACTTTTAAGACAAGACTCCAATGCATTCGAGCCTTCGTCAGGGAGTCAAACAGATCTCATGAAACACTTGGCCCTTTTCTAGTGGTATTCCACCAATAGGAATCTCCCTCTTGGATATGGTGTTGTGGCCTAGGGAGGGTGTTGACATATATGAACTCCAGCACATGGTGGCGTTTTGGCCCACAATATTAATCAAAACTGAATTAAAGAGCAACAACGTGAATACAAACAATGGCAATGCTTACAAAAATCAAAAAGATGTTTACAAAAAAGCAGTAAAATCTGGATTGGTCATTCAAGTCCTGAAAGTCAAAATCCACAGTGGGATTATAATTGGTGCCATCTTGTCTCTGTGTGTGACTGGCTCTTAGAGGTGAGTAATGAGAACCAATGGTGGGGGTCTTTTATCCAAATGGAATTATCAGTTCACACTGGGATGTAAATTGGTCTTCCCATCTTGCTGGCTCTTGTAGCTTGAAGGATCAAAGATGGTTTGGGTCAGTGGTCTGGTTTGGTGACCATACAGAGAGAGAGGACCACCCAACCTTTTTGTACAGGATGCAATGATGAATGTTATAAGTATCACTAGTAATGAACCTGAGTGCAGAATGGTATACAGCATAAAGGAAAGTTGCAGCCAAAGCATGCCTGTACAAGATGTCACCATAGTCTAAAACTAATAAAAAAAGCTGCCTCAACAAGAGTTTTTCTACAATTTAACAAGAAGCAGGATCTATTCCTAAAGAAAAGGCCAACCTTTTGCCTTAGTTTACTCACAAAATTTGATACTTAATTTTTGATATCTTCTCATCAATCCAACTGCCAAGGTATTTGTATATCAAGACTCTTTCAATATTGGTGCCACTTTAAGTTGTGATGATGAATATTTTTGGCTCTAGTGAAAAACATAAATTTGGTTTTGTCTGCGTTTAAGACTTACCTTTAGATATTAAGCACAACTTCTAAATCTGCAAAACAGTGCTGAAGAGATACCACAGTAGACTGTACAGTATCTGCAGCATTGCACCATTGGTTCTCATTACTCACCTATAAGAGCCAGTCACACACAAGCTGGCACCAATTATAATCCCACTGTGGATTTTGACTTTCAGGACTTGAATGACCAATCCAAGAACTGATCACTGGGCAAACCAGCATAAGGCACAAGATGATACACAATATGCCATGCTCCAGTGACATACAGACACTCACAGACATTTACCAGAACACACACACACACACACACGCACACACACACCCACACACACACTCAAAGGGCATGGACCCCTGCCGTTTGCAGTCAGATCAAGAAGAACAGAGGACTATAAAGCCATGGACTTACAAATGTCGTTTTAGATTTTGTCTAAGGACAATTATTGTTGTATGTTGATATGTGTGTATATCATATGTGTGTCGTTACGTGCTTTAGTTAGACTTTTATTCCACTGCCTTTAAGCCGAGAAATGTAACACTAACATAGTTCCATCATCCTTGATAACACTAACATCATCTTTAGTACCATTCTGCTTGGTTCACTTTCAGAATGCTAAAGTTACTATCAAAAATGCAAAATTAAGAATCATGCAATTGCTATACTGTAAATACTTTGATAAATGGAGTAACATATTCAGGAGTTGAACCCACCCAGGAGGGGACTGACTCTGCTCCCCCAAAACTCTGCAACCCCTGGGATTGGCTAGGATGCAGGAAAGTTTGCATTTGGCTAGTCTGAAGATGTGACTCAGAGCAACAGGAGGTGAAACTTCAAAAGTCTAGAGTCATGAGTTGAGGATCAAGCCTAGGAGAGCATAAACCAGGAGCTCTCTTCAAATGGGAACTTTTCAACTCTGGACCGGCTGACTTACTCATCATTACAAGATCCAGACTCCAGCTTCTCACCCCAGCACATCAGATTCCATTCTATGGAAGAAACCACCCCAGGGAGCAAGCAAGTATTTGTACAAAACCTTCATCAACTTGCTTAAACCCTGGTGCTTTCATAATTTGTAATTTCAATTGGCAATTCAGAACTAAGCTGTTGTACCATTGATTTGACTCGCTGCTTCTCAGGTAACAGTCATCTCATCTGTTTATCAGGTCTCTCATACCAGCTACCCAATAGATAACTCTGCATCATGCATTCAAATCATTCACTAGCCATAGCCTTGTGTACCAGTTTCCCTTTCCCTCTTGTGTCCCTCTTGTGTGTTTGTAAAATGTTGTAGTGTTTAGTACTTGTAGGTGTAGTATTACTAATAAATGTGTATGTAATTAAAGTGGACTTGTTTGTGTTTTCCTGTGCTTACATCTTAGTCACTTAACCTTAAAAGACCTATACTCTTGCAAAATCATAATTGAGATTAATAACAATCATAATTCTAATTGACCTCTCTTGTGTGGCCAACAGAAGGACTATTTCCCTATTATTATACATATTCTAATATGAGTTATGTCACTGGATGAATAATTTTTAGTTGGAGTTGTGCACAATAATAACTCATAATTCCCCCATAAAATCATAAACCTATTTGAGTGCACAAATGCCTACAGTGCAGCCTTTATAGACTGATGCTCTGTTGGCTTAGCATGTTGGATAGGCAGTGTTTTTCTGTTATTGCCTTTGTGATGCAGAATGTTGCAAAGTAAAATGGTCGCTGTTTTTTCAGTTTGTCTGTTTCTTCTTACTTTTCAGAAGTCAAGTCAGTTTTTAAAAACTGCAGTACAGACCTCCATCTAATGTCCCAATCTCATTCCTGCTCCTCAGAGGTTGAACCTTTTAGATTTTAACTACTCAATTACTATTCCTGTAGTGCCACCCTCATGACAAACTCTACATGTTAAGCTCCACTATTTGTAAGGTGGGTATATTAGAAAATGGAAAGTAGCATCAAGACAACAGGAAATTGTTCACATTTCTGAATCTGATTATATCTGTTGATTGGTGGGAGGTTTCATTCCTAATCCCAGCTAGCAGCTGGTTACCTCTGATCTGGATCCCAACTGCAGGTTTCCACTCTCATCTGAAGTGGATGTAAGCTTCAGATCTGGTCTGGATCCAGACTGAATGCCTCTGGTCTCCTTCGATCTGGAATCTGTGTGTCCGGTGTCTTCTGATCTAGATTCAGGCTTTGGATCTGATGCGGACACAACCTCCAGCATCTCGTCAACTGTGAGACTCCAGTCCTGCTGTGAAAAAAACCAAACAATTACTGTTTTTAAATATTACTACTACCACTACTAGTACTACTAATACTACTACCACTACTACTACTACTACTAATAATAATAATATGAATAATGTCATAAAAAACGGTATCAGTAGTAATCAGTAATCAGTAGTATCAGTAAAAAACAGTTTTCATATCTATGCTGTTGCACAGCTTTATGTTCCTCTAAAACCAGGTGACACTATAAATGTACAGTATACAGTATATATAAGTATAATAATTTTTAATGGTGGCAGATTTTGAGAAGGTTGTTCATGCTTTCATTTCTTCTCATTTGGACTGCAGTAATTATTTTTACTCCGGTTTGAGGTTTAAGTCAATCGCTCGCAATAAAAAATGTTGTCACTAGACCAAACTGTAGCTAAGCAGATCACATCACTCTCATCATTGCATCTTTGCACTGGCTCTCTGTGAGTTTTTAGAAATGATGTTTCTGATCATTTTGACTTTGCATAGTCAAACTCTGAGTTGTTGAAGCTATTTAATTGTTAATACCTTATAAGCCACACATTGCATAAACTTCATGCAAATGAGACTGAAATTTGATCTGCAAAAAATCTTCTTCTTAATATTCTTAGATTACAGATCAAACAAAAACAAAATTCTACCTGGCACAAAGTTATACAGGTTGTTTTTGGTTTAAAACAAGCAAGCTACTCACTACTTGCAGGTGCTGACACACCCACAGTGACAAACCAGTAGCGTTTGACGCAATTTGTCTGCACCATTTTCTTTTTTACACTCAGTCTAATCAGGTCTGGTAGGGTCTCTGGTCTGTGCGTCAATATGTCCAATACCTGTGTGGATCCAAATGGATCTGAGTATGCTCAATATCAGCTTTGATTACATGGTGTGTCATAATCACCACAGGAGAAAAAAATGTATTTAATCAGTAGCCTTAAATGACACCGTTTGGAGTTTAACTGACAGATATTAAATTGGTTATAAAATTATGATCTTCTGTTTGTTCCAAAATGTTTTATTGTTGGTGAAGAAGGTGAAAGCAGGACTTTACATCATTTTTATAAATGAGTCTTTGAAGCATTAACAAATTGTGTTTGGAATTAGTTTCCAGTGGTGCAAGAAGTACTCAGACCCTTTACTGAAGTAAAAGTACCAATACAGCAATGTAAAAATACTCCATTACAAGTAAAAGTCCTGCATGAAAAATCCTACTACAGTACAAGTACATAAGTATTATGAGCTTGATGTAGTTAAAGTATTGCAGTAAAAGTACATAAGTATTATGAGCTTGATGTAGTTAAAGTATTGCAGTAAAAGTACATAAGTATTATGAGCTTGATGTAGTTAAAGTATTGCAGTAAAAGTAGTGGTTTGGTCCCTCTGACTGATATATTATTATATATGACATCATTAGATTATTAATAGTGAAGCATCAGTGTTAGAGCAGCATGTTACTGTTGTAGCTGCTGGAGGTGGAGCTAGTTTACACTACTTTATATACAGTTAGCTAGTTTGGTCCAGTGGTTCCCAACCTAGGGGTCGGGCCCCTCCAAAGGGTCAGCAGATAAATCTGAGGGGTCGTGAGATGATTAATGGGAGAGGAAAGAAGAAAAAACAAAGTTCTGATACACAAATCTGTTTTCAGTTTTTGGACTTTTTCTCTAATCTTTGATTTTTGCTGAGATATTGGATCATTTGAACATTTATTGAAATGAAAGCATGTGAGAAGTTTAGAGGGAAAAATCACTATTTGGTGGAGCTGTTAACAACTCATAGACATGTGAAATGTGACCCCGACTACACACTGCTTTTTGTAAGACGTCAAAAGCCAAAAAGGTTGGAAACCACTGGTTTCATCTTTAACAATGTGTTGTATTTTAAAAGCTTGTTATATTATCCATTGTGTCAAATCTTCATCTGAAAAGTAACTAAAGCTGTCAAATAAATGTAGTGGAGTAGAAAGTACAATATTTCCCTCTGAAATGTAGAAAGTAGCATCACATGGACAATTAAAGTATAAATGCCTCAAAACTGTACTCAAGTACAGTACTTGAGTAAAAGTACTTAGTTACTTTCCACCACTGTTTCCATGACTTTAAATTATTAAAGGACATTATTAAGATATTTCTGCTCTTTTTGCTTGGAGTTGCTTGTTAATTGATAGATCATCATGCTGCTGTTCGTGTTCTAAGGTCTATTAAAAAAATAATAATTTATGCATGTTGGGTTCAGGTAGGGTTTTCCTGGATCTATTTTGGATCTGCCCAACATTTCTAACCTGTGAGGACCTCTTCTCCTGACTCTGAGCATGTCAGGCTGGCCAAATATGTTGCATCTTTTAAAATCACTTCTTAAAACTCACATTTTATTAGACAGACTTTTCTTCAATTTAACTTTAACTTAAATTTTGCTTTTATTTTATTATTTGCATTTGTTGTTGTTTACTCTGTTTGTTTTTCGTTGCATCACATGATGTCACAGTGCGTTTGATTGTAACACCGCTCAATGTGTATTAATCATGTATTTAATATTACTGACACTTTTTTATCTTCAGTGTGTCACAATGCTGTAGTGTTGATATAAATATAAATACTGCATGTCTGCCTATTTTTCATATATTTCCTGGTGATGTCTTCCTACTATTGCAGCTGACTGTCTTACTGGTATCTGACCAGTTCAGCTTCAGTCTTCAGCTGGTCAACCATGGAAGAATGATTCTTTCACTGAGTTTCATTCTGCAGCTTGATATCAGAGTTATCATCCAGAACGTTCAGCAGACAGACTATTTTTAAACACAGTCATCGGAGAGGAGAGAATGTAAGTGCAGGCAAGATTTATATTTATAAACTGAACACAAGATGGATGCTGACAGGAAAGACTGATGACTTAAATCAGCTGTTAAACGCAGAGGGTGAGATTTACTATTATTAATCTTAAAATTATAATAATACAGTCTTTAGGATGAGTTATATTATCAATAAAGTAGGCGATGACCTGTTCGAGAAATGAAAAGAAATGTAATAGGACTCACAAAATATATTGCAACAGCAATTGCGACAAATGGGGAGAGACACAGCAGATGATTCACAAGAATACTGAGGTAAAAACTGTCAAATGCATCAAATAAATGCCTTATCAAACGACAGCCTGTGGTGATTTTACAATATCGTCTTCATGTTCAAGTTTAATGAACACAAGCTGCAGCTCCACACTTCCTGTTCATCTGGTATAAAAATAATCATGTTCATTAAACATTATTGCTCTGTTTTTTCTTCCTAAGCAGATTTAGTTACAGTGCTATTTTCATTAGTTCATATATTTTTAGAGGACTGATTCAGCTTAGCTCTCTGAGTATTTTTGTGGTGTGACTGCTGTGTGTCTGCTGTCGTTTAGATTTCTGTAGAATAAAAGTATTGATACACTTTTTCGCCTACCACAACCTTCCTTGGAGCAGAGAGAAGTAAACTGTCCAGCAGGTGGAGCTGTTTCAGCTGGAACCACTCTGACCAGACCATAAAGCAGTCTGGTCAGAGTGGTTCCACATTTTTACTTTCAGAAAGACGGTTGTGTTTATCATCCACTTTAAAAATTTTTTTGTGATTTCCCTTGCTGAAATTGACATTTTGTATAACAGAGTTTGTAGTTAAGGGAATTCCTTCTCAACAGAAAATACTTTGCCTTCACTGTGAGATACTGCATTCAAACAGCAAAACTCCCTGAAAATCCTTTTACTTCACACACATTTCTTTTTGATAATATCGATAATGCACAGTGATGATATCCTTTCACTGCAGGCAGCTCCTTTTTTCAGTAATTGTGTAAAATTTTTTTTTAACTATTTTCCACATACTCCCAACTATTTTAATAGGTTTACAAAGGATGAGCTACAGCTAAAGCTTTAAAATGATTTCTGAACACCATTCCAAAACTCAAACATCTCATCGACCTATTTGACCCCATACTATGACTGAATCTTGCCATCTCTGTGCACTTTCTGTGGGTGTAATGGCAGAACTGAGAAGTGAGAAGCTTTTGAAGCGCCAAAAAGATGATGTTTTATCTTCTGGGCACAAGTTATTAAAATGTATTGTATCATATTATATTATCATATTCATTATATTAAAATATTGTCTTATTTGCACATGATACTCAAATAAAGCAAAAAAACCCCCCCAAATACCTGTGAGCTAAATGAACTGATATAATGTGAGCTGTCCATGTAAACCTGCTCCCTGCTGTATTTGTCTCTTACTTCTGAACTGGTGTGTCTGGCCTCTTGTTCTCTCTTGCGGCTCATGATGCTGTTCTCCGCCTGTTGGAGCTGCAGCCTGACGGCCAGGTCCGCTCTCCTCCTTCGATCCTGCAGCGTCTCCATCAGCTCCTCCAGCCTCAACGCCACCCCCCTGCTGCACTGGGAACTCTGGGAGCTCTGGGAAGAGAACGCAGCATCAACATCTCTGCACTCGTTCACTCACATTTTTTCCCAGAAAGCAACAGGGGCAAGCTCTATTTCCTACTTCAACAACATATTTCTAACTTTATTTTAAGTGTAAATTTCCAGCAGTGTGGTCAGAAGTGTGCTTTACTGCACCTGCAACACACCCAACAGTGATGTGACAGTGTACTGACACACCATGGAGTACACCTTCACATCACTGCAGCGAGGTGTGAAGAAACCACAGGAGGTCAGTAAAAACAAGATGGTTTAGTTACAGTTTAAGCAGGAAAGGACTGAGATTAAAAATATCTTCTAGAGGATCATACATAACATACAACAAAAGCTATGTTTTAATTTTGCCATTTCAATACAGTAAATGAATGTTGTGCATCATTTTGTACAGATGGGAGAAGATATTCAACAAGCCCTGATAGACATCAAACAAACTGTGACTTTGGAAAAAAAACTGCTCTAATTGCAAATTTAAAACTTGAGCATTTGTGTTGAGCAAAGATCGTACAGTTTCCATGACCACAAATCCTGTGATTTTCATCTGTGTGTTACCATTCCTCCGTCTTAGAGTGTACAAGATATAGACTGAAAACAAATACCAGATTTACTGAGGCCTTTGCACCTGTTCTTCAGGTGCAGATGGGCAACATTTTTTCAGTGAAGATTACTACATTAAATCCACCACTGAACTGCATCAATGAGTTCTCCTTCACTTGCACATTTGCTCCATTTTCTCAGTAATCTGGCCCAGATTTGTTAGACATTGTGCAGCTGGGACAATCACCTCCTCCTCGTCCTCATCCTGTAGTACTTCTCCTCTCCTCTGGACGGCTTCAATCCTCTGCAGCTGTCTGAGTTTCTGCAGCAGAACGCTGCTGCTGGTTAAAACTTGCAGGGATTTCCCCAGAAGATCTAGAATCAAAACACAAAAACACAACTATGACTGTTGTGTAGATGAAATTCAAAGAAATCTCTCTCTCTCTCTCTCTATACATATATATATATATATATATATGTGTGTGTGTGTGTGTGTGTGTGTGTGTGTGTGTGTATGTATGTATATATATGTATATATATGTATATATATATACTACATAGTTTAAACCCGTTTATCCTGTTTAACCTGCAAAACCTGCAACCATCTACAACAAACCACTTAAACCAGTTTATGGGCAGTTCAAATCAATTGATCAAAGCTTTACACCAGTTTATACTAGTTTAAACCAGTTTAAAATACGTACAGACCTTCAGCTATAACAAACCAGTTCAAGCCGGTTTATCTCTCCAGTTCATCAGTGCTTTAAACCAGTGTATCTTGTGAAATCCTGATTTCAGCCAATTTTAAAATTCTATCCATCTCAGATTTAAAGCAGTTCATCTCCCTTTCAAATGGTGGTGGAATGATAGTTGATTGACAAAGAATCAATAAATTACTGAGTTGGCAATGGATTCATAGTTTTCAGTTGTTTCTCTAAAAACACCAATTTAGAGACTGAAAGACAAATACAGTCACACTTGCAGCAAACCTGCATGAGGAGACACAGAAGAACATACTAACTGTGGGCCATAGTGACACCAGACTAAATGATTCAGAGCAGATTAGTAATATGTAATATATAATACAATAAATACTACTACAGTTACTATAACTAATAATAATCCTGGTTACCTCTCCTCATGGAGTCGTATGTGAGCTGCACTTCAGTCAGTCTGTCGTTGTCTGGTCTGACCTGCAGATCCTCGACTCTGTCGACACTGACAGCAAACTGCAGACAGTCAGATGGACAGAAGTTAGTGGTATTTGTCAGATATGTTCAGAGTGGACCACAGAAGTAAAAACTGAAGTAAAACTGGTTCAAACAAGAAAGAAAAATCAGAGGCAATGAGTCCTGACAACGACATTTTTTGGCTAAAAGACTTTGTCAGTGTGGAATCTCGTGTTTAAAGGTGTTAGAGGCCTGTGTCACCAGGTTGTGCTGGTACATACAGCTGGGTACACATGACAATGAAAATTAATTTTGTATTTGTGAATAATATGCTAAACAGGAAGCATGTATGAATAACAATTATAATGGACCTACAACTGACCCTAGCATGCCATAAGTGAAATTAACAACAGAAACAGAAATGAGGTCTGTAATGACAGCACATATACTGTACATATACTGTACATAATCACACACACATATATAATATATTTTTATATTAGTTTCCTGTCTTACCCAGAGTCAGATAACAAAATGGATATCAGTTTCATTCCTGTGTGTCCAGGACAGAGATAGACCCAGGATGGGTTTAGCCTACCTTAGCACAAAGACTGGAAGCAGGCCAACAGGATTAATCAACTGGTGACCATAAATATCTGTACAAAAATATTATGGCAATCCATTCTAGAGCTCAAATGAGGAAACACCTCAAACCCATCACATTTATGCTGGTGCTGGTGGCCTTGGCAGTCTTAAATTCTTGAAGGAGGAGGACCGCACCCAGACTTGCTTGTTTCATTAATTTAAAATCAAAACAAATCAAACCAGCCAAGAGAACAAACAAAATAATCTGCAAAATTTTTCAAAATATTGAAAGCTAAATAATAACAGTTAAACTTGGCTTGTAAGGAAACACCTCCAGTCCAGCTCTTCATTCAGTCCATGTGGCGATAGTGTGTTTAATTTATGTATCCATGCTTCATATACAGTATATATACATATAATAATTATTCATCAAACAAATATCACACTTTTTAGACCCCAGTTTGTTCGACAGTTCATTAAGTGTACATTAAATAATCTCATCAAAAAACTGCAATTAATAAAAAATGTATTGATTACCATCTAAGATTTGCTCAGACCACTGGAAAAATTATCAATGCACATAATGTCCCCCTCCCAGTGGTAAGAGAAGGTCTGAACACCAATAAGTCCCCCTCCAACTAGAGATTTGCTCCTGAGACCCATATGAACAGGTCCCCTCCTCTAAGGGCGGGGGCCATGCCAAAGGGGATCTGACCTTCAACGGACCAGCAACCTCCTATGGGTCAGGGGGTGGCCAAAAGCAGGAGAAATCAAGGATGAAGGGTGACCTTACATTTATTAAACAAAAAGATTTAAATAAATGTAAGGTCTAAACCAGGTGACCTGGCCAGTCTTTGTCCTGTCTGATCCCTTCTACCCCTGGGGTCCTTTCACATTCACATTTCACTGACACTGAATTCAGACTGGGGTAGTTGGTTTGAGCTAAGTTCTAACTCTACTGTCAACCAGCTGACTCTTGAAAGGAGTAGTGAGGGTGTCGTTGGCTAAAAATGTATTTGAATGACATTTCCATCACGCTCTGTGTTACTGTGGCTGACGTTTGTTGGCTGGTTTCACCTCTTAAAAAACTGAAGGCACAGTGGATTGAAATAGAACCAGAGAGCTCATTGTTGTACAGTTTTAGATAAAGGGTGCAGCAGGTGACCAAGGTCATACAGCAGGTGCTGCTAATAAAATTGCAGCCAGTCAATGTGCATGGCTTACTGTGGCACACCACTGACCCAGCGAATACACAGCCCTGCCGGAAGAATGTGAGACTCAGAGCTGATGTCCTTGATGGAGACACGTGACAAGGATAAATCACACCCACAGTCCTATTGTTTAACCACAGAGAACACTTCAGTTCCAAGAGCTTTCCTGCCTACAGAGAGGAGGTCAAGGGTCAGGGGTCACACCAGCCTGACAATAGATGAACACATTACTTATATTACTTTGAGTGTCAGACCACACTGAGCTGCAGCTACAACATTCATTCAGCTTTCATACAGCTTGGGGTCTAACACTAGGCAGTAAATACACTCTTTGATATTTAAAATATATATTATAATATAATATATAATATATATAATATATTTAACATATATATATATATAGAAAAAATGTCTTCCTGTAAACGTTTGTTCTGTTTGTAGTAACTGGTAAGATAAGCCAAATTAAAAAGTCTTTGTTTGAGACACAGTTTTTGCCCATGACAAAACATCAACAAGTACTTACTTACTTACAAAACAACTACTTAGGTTGTTCAATATAATTCAACTTTGCAGGGTTTTGTTTGTCTCTCTCTGTGTGTGTGTGTGTGTGTGTGTGTGTGTGTTCACTGAATTTCTGGAAAAGTTCCTGTCGTGGAAGAGAGCAAATGAGATAAAGGTTTTTAGAGATACAATATAGTCCTGAAGAGGCAGCCTAAAGCATACTGTACATTTTCAGGACAATCAGTCAGTGATGCTCCATAGTTCACATGCTTAATGCAGCACCATGACTTCCTGACTGATTGTTTGAAAGTGTGCACTAAAGCTGAAACTAATGATTATTTTCATTATCTATTAATCTACAGTTTTATTTTCATGGTTAGTCGATTAATTGCATTGTCTATAAAATGTAAGAAAAGAGTGAAAAATGCACTTTATAAATTTTTAGAGCTCATGATGATGTCCTCAAATGCCTTGTTTTGTCTGATCAACAATCCAAAACGACACCGAAAAGCATCAAATCCTCACATTTCAACCAGCGAATATTTTGCTATAATTTTTGCTTAAAAAATAACTACAATGATTATTTGATTATCAGAGCAGGTACCAGTTAAGTTTCTACCAACTAATTGACTAGTCAACTGATCATTGCAGCTCTGGTGTGCACCTTCATGCTCATTTGACTGATTGTAACCTCTCACCATCATCGCAGCTGTGGTAGAAGTTAGTAGGATTCATTAACTTAGGGTTTGCAGGGTTTAAGAGTTTGTCATGTGTGTGTGTAAGTTGACTATCTACAACCTATGAGTACTAACACACACACACACACACACACACACACACACACACACACAGGGTGCTGGCGCAACCATCGGGAGCAATTTGGGGTTTAGTTTCTTGCCCAAAGACACTTCCACATCTGGACAAGAGGAACCATCGTCCTTCTGATTAGTGGACAACCAGCTCTACCTCCTGAGGCACAGCCGCCCCTGTACAGCTGCATCCTTGACTCATGCTTGTTGCTAATTTTGTGGCCTTTGTAGGTAGCTATGTCTCTGGTTCTGGCACAGGAAGATGACGTTCCCATTATTGAAGAGGAACTCCACACAAAATTATTTCTTTGAAGTCTACATTCAGTGTAATCACATAGCCTCTTGTTAGTATATTATATTAATACAGGTGATTTTTCCAACAAAACACATATTGTGTTCCTACCTCCTGTGCTCTGCAGTAGAAGTCAGAGGCCAGCGTCAGGACCTCCTGTCGTCTCTCTAGCAGACGGAGGAGCAGCAACCATCCCTCATTCAGAGATACCACCATGGCCTTGTACACCTCCTGCTCTTCCTCCTGTTTCCTGCTCCTCCTCTCCATCACTCCTTCATCCCACTTATTTCGGTTTTTCTCCACCACAGCCAGCACTTCCCTCTCATGTTTCTGGAATAAAAGACGGTAACAGTAAAATTCAAAATCCCACTGACATCTGTAATAATGCAAATAACTAAAAATCCAACATGGGAACATAACCTCACTCAACAGTATGTCACATGGTTCACTAGATTAACACAGATATTACAAAAACAAAAATCCCACAAATTTACAGAATTATAGAAGCTAGAGGAAACAGGCAATAGACAGGAAGTGATACTGGCTCTCTATTTGTTTGTACACCGCATGTCTTTTTGTTTCCGTGTGTACCTTGAGTTTTTCCATCAGTTGCTGCTGTTCCTGGATCATTGTCTGGTTTTCTTCCTTGTTTGATCCGATCTCACAGAGACCTGGATGAACCTGGACCAACTGGAGGTGGACCAGTGACCCACTCTGTATGCACGTGCACGCACACACACACACACACACACACACACACACAACTTTATTATTAAAGTTATTATTATTTATATATTACAACATTATACTGATTTACATTAATTTCCTGGAGACTTACCCAAGCCCTAACCCCTGACCTTAACCTTAAACTTAACCTTACCTTAACTTTAAAGGACCAGTGTGTAGAAATTAGTGGCATCTAGCTGGTGAGGTTGCAGATTGCAACCAACTGAATACCCCTTCCCTCTCTCTCCCCTTCCAAGCATGTAGGAGAAGCTATGGTGGCTGCGAAACTCGCGAAAAACACAAAAGTCCCTCTCTAGACTAGGGATGAGCAGAGGGCCCATTATTTGTATTTGTATCTGTATTTGTTGAGGCAGTAAAATTATCTGTATTTGTATTTGTATTCAAATTAAAGTGGGAGGAGGCATAAAACTCCTGTTTTTGTTTTTATTATGCTTTTAATTTTAGAAAATGAAAGTGTTACAATAAGTGTTCATGAATAAACTACCTTATGAAGGAAGTCCCCACACCGGGTCTCAAACTGGAGTCTCCCAGATCATAGACGACTGCGCTGACAGAACTCTATCTATTTATACACCCATAACACAGAGACAGCACAGTGTGTAACGTGTAGGGAGGAACTTCAAAGGTGATTATTGCTTTGAGCTTTTCATTTATTTTATCAATTTTATTTCATCAATTTTAGTTTTACAACCTAACTTCTTCTAAAGGAGAAGGGGAACAACAGGTTATTGAGAGTCCCTTGGGAGCACTTTGCTTGTGTCAGTAGTTCAACTTTATCTCTGGGGAACACCCCCCACTCCAGGAGTGATGTCCAAATAAGGAAATGTGCGTCATGTAGCAGGTGGATGTGACTCCCCTCGTTGAGACCTGCTGATAGACATAACAGCAGAGCAGAGGACAGAGACTGAGATAGCGATGTGGACATCACTCCCGGAGTTGGTGGTGTCCCCCAGAGATAAACCTGAACTACTAACACATGCAAAGTGCTCCCAATGGACTCTCCATAACCTGTTGTTCCCCTTCTCCTTTCCACAAAGTTAGGTTGTAAGAAAATAGGCAATAAATGAAAAGTGCAAAGCAAGAATCGCCTTTGAAGTTCTTCCCTACACGTTACATGCTGTGCTGTCTCTGTGTTATGGGTGTATAAATAAATAGACATCTAGCCACATATTGGTGATGCACTTGGTTCAGCTCAGTAGTCATACATGATCTGGAAGACTTGAGTTCAAGACCCGGTGTGAGGACCTCCTTCCTACGATAGTTTATTCATAAACTCTTATTTTAACACTTTAACATCCAAAAATTAAAAGCATAATACAAACAAAAACTGTATTTTTACACCTATTTCCACTTTTATTTGAATACAAATATAAATAATTTTGCTGCCTCAACAAATATAGATACAAATACAAATACTGGGCTCTCTGCACATCCTTTCTGGTAGTCTCAGCGAGCTGTGGCCAGGGAGCAACGCACTGCGGTTTTGTTGTGAAGTGTGTGGTGGGTTGGAAATGTGTTTCTAGTCGGATATTTCAGCACATTTTTTGTTGTGGTGGGTGACAGTTGTTTGAGAGAGGTAAGGCACCTGGGAGTGTGCAAAAACATCACATCCTCTGGATTTTTGCGGAAAACCGGCCTGAGTCGTCCACTTACAAATTAGTCCACAGGCTGTTAAAGACAACCGAGAAAGTCAGGAAAGGTCTCATTTTTTAAGTTGCGTTACAATGTGTTCACTCATTGGCAATAAAAAAATGATTAATACATGTAAATTGTTTCACAGTACTTACCTTAAAACCTTAGAACCTTAAAAGCTTAGTGACAAATCTAGTGACTTTTTGGGCCAGGTATTAGCTCCTTTTTCTTTGTGCATTTATCCATGTCACTATGACTTCAGGTTCTTGACTGACTGACTCTGTGGGATAGAGCATCAGCCAGACAGAGACATAATTAAGATGTGTATGTGCATTTTGGTGTTCCTAACAACCAATCACCAATCAATTAGTAGTGTTGTTCTTTTGTATTGTTTTGGTTCAAAATAAAACTTCTTTACTATTAAACCCATTTTTTCTCCACATCGTATTTAAAAGTTAAAAAAAAAAGAAAAAACTTTTTTAAAATTCTTGTTTATTTTAGTGTTTTACAGCCCTCATAAGAAATTTAAAAATTGGAGCGTAGAGGGAGAGGCGTGAACCACAATTTGAGGCAAAACTCCACATTTTTCCTTTTTTGAGTCATAACTCAGTCAAATCTGAAATTAGACTTGATGAGCATTGTGAATAAACATCCATAAATCAGCTTGGAAATCATAGAAAAAAGACACTTCAGAACTTGCCTGAGAATTGATCAAGTGATAGTTTTCTGTACATATATGGCAAAAACTGCAAACAGGAGCTGCGAACAGCTGATTCAGCAAACTTTTAATGGAGTCAAATCAGTACATATGGATAAAAACCTCAATCACAACAATTTGAAATTGGCCTCAGGGTTTATTTTAGATGAGGGGTGTTTGAGGTGTGCAGTTATCTCAGTTTTGTCTGAGGAGGGGCCCACAGTGTAAGACTTTGAAAACCCCTGCTGTAGACTGTTAATATTGTTTTACTGTGTTCTATTTTGTTTTTGTTCTCCACAGAGTGACCTGCTGACCGCTTTAGGTCAAATAGGAGCAGCGTGTATCTCTGTGCACGTGAGTGTGTGTTAGAGCATTCCTGAGGGTGATACAGTATCTCTGGCATGTTGACCGAAAAGGACACATGATGCGTGACCACACACACACACACACACACACACACACACACACACACACACACACACACACACACACACACACACTTTAAAACACTGATAATAGTTTCTCACAACTATTATCACACAAACACACACATATGCTCACATTTTAAATACACACTCACCTTCAAAACGCTGAGATTTATCAGCTGTTAGATTCACACACACACACACACACACACACACACACACACACACACACACACAGTTCTCGTCCATTTACATCAGCATCAGTAAATAGTCTGTGCTATAACAGGAAACAGCACATGGATAGAGTACTGACAGACGAACTGAAAGCTTGTATTTCCTGGAACAGCCTCCAAAGGAAGAATTTTAGTTTAAAGGCTTGCTTAAGTCACAGCTATAACAGGCTTTAACCAATCAAAACAGATGCTCTGTATCTAACTAAACTAAAAGCTACTCGATAGCTCACTAAAATTGAGGCTAACAGAATAGTATCCAGTTAAAGTGTGATAGCTAGTTAAAGTCACAGGAGTCTGAAAATCAGGCTAAGATGTTGCTGAAAAGGGAGAATCTAAGTTTAGCAGCTCACTTAATTAAAATTATCAGTCTGATAGCTAAAGAGAATTGAAGCTAACACTCAAATCAAAACTACCAGTCTGTTAGCAAACTTAAGTGAAAGCTCACACCACAAGAACTGACTGAAGTCAAACAGTCTGAAAATCATGCTGTAGCTGAAAGGTTGAAAGCATTGACTGTATATAAAGACAGACGACACGTCTCCACTTCCTGCCACTATGCCGAAGTGAAGCCAAAAAGGAGCTGTCATCTTGCTTGTGTGACATCATTTGGCTGAGTCTGCAAGGTAGATTCAGGTGGTGGGATGACGGCCTGCTGTCACAGCTGTCAATCATGATGTGACACCCACTTTTTTGTATTGTCAGATAACTAATTAAAAACAAAGTTATCAGAAAAATGAGCACTTGGACAAACATCAGCGTAATAAGAACTACCTAAAATGAGAGAAACCATCTTTGGGAAAAATTTATTTGATGTGTACTTAGATTTTTTAGTTTGGTTCATGTCCCATCTGCTGACATGGAGGGGGCAGGACTTATGACCTATACTGCAGCCAGCCACCAGGGGGCGATCCAGATGTTTTGGCTTCACTTTTGTGGAGCTGTCATGACGTCCATCTTTATATACAGTCAATGGTTGAAAGGGGAGAATCTGTTCAAGGAAATGAAATGGAAGCTACCAAAGTATTACACAACTAATATGAACCTGGCAAACACAAGTGATCGATTAGACATCAATTAATTGTATTGAGATTGTTGCTGTCAGAAATTCCTGATGTCTCTGACTCAGAATTATAACTAAGAGGCTAACGCTAATGTTTTGTCACGATTGGCTGCACGTAATTAGGTATGAGATTATGTCAATGAAGCATAATATCTCACCAATGCTGTTTAGCGAGAGTTTGAACACCTGCATTGGTCATGTGACCTTTTTCACCCACTTCATATCTTCCTCCAAGCTAATCAGGAAACTTCTCCCCTTTGAACTGGATCAACTGGATTTTAGCAGTAGTGAGTTGCTAGTATCAGTTAAAGTGGAGGCCTTGTTTTTAACCAACAACCAGAGCTCAACAAGCTGAATGCTTATTGGTTTCCAGCATACCTTAAGGACAGACACAACAATCTGTGATTGGCCAGCCTGGATGGCAATGGTGCTGAGAGTAGTGAAAGACCTGGAAGGCTTCATGTCTCTCCAGTTGTCATGAAGAAAGAATAAATGCAGGATCCTTTTGGAAGTTGAGGAATGGAAGTATGTTCCAACCCGCAGAGTTCTTTTGGGACTACTTTAAACTTTTTTCTTACTTTAAATTTGTACAGTGATGTTCTCTGGGTAGATGAGTTTTCCCATCGTTCCAATATGCTGCTATTCCAGCTTATTCTTGTTCTCTTACTTCCTTTTTTCTTTGTTTTCAGCGTTGGCAGCAAAGGTCCGCCATTACTGAAACAGTTCCTGGATTAAAGTTGAACCAGTTTGTATTGGGAATTATCTGGCTCCCAGTGTGAACCTGGATCAACAGCTGTAGTCCAGTTGCTGGTTGTTGGAGTTTCCTGTTCTTTAAACGAAGACAGGTGAATCTCCGACCTACAGAACATAGAGAACATGTATTAAAGAAAAAAAAGGTTCTGTATAGTACATATATTGCTCTTGAGATTTTTTCCCCTAGGGTGTTATATATTTCCAGCAATAATTAAATTGGATACATCTCTACAAATGCAAATTTTACAGAAAACTTAAAGCCATTGCATAACTGGGTAAGAACTGAAAGACCAATGCAGAAATGTCGAAAAAACTGCATTCATATATTTCCCACAACAATACAATACCAAATTTAAATGCCATTGTACACATCCTTGTGTTGTATTTTTTTCATTTTTGAGCAGATATATAATTATGATATTTTGCTTTTCATGCACCTCAAAAGAAAAACAAAAGTTTTGGCTTCAGCTTATCTTAGCGAGACGACAAAAGGATGGTGGGTTTGAATATCTAGCATCATGTTTGAGGTAGGATTATAATGTTTCCATTTTTACAGAGGTACTGAATCTTTTTTAATATGGGGGTTACAAAGACTTATCTATTCCTGTCGTCACCTTTATCTGACAGCTTTTGCAGTGACCTCAGCCTGTGCTGAAAACATGTGGATGAGGTAGTTTGAGATACAGTGACAAAATCATGTTGTTGCCTCAACATTATATGGACATGATTTCATTGGTCAAACGCTTGTTTCTGAAAGTGAAATTTTGGAACACTATAAAAGATGGAAAAGAACACTGTACACCAAAACCACCAGACACTGAAACAGTTTCTTCCCCCTCACCATCACACTTATGAACACTTAATTAACTGTTGCACTGTGGAATACCCTGGGCACTATAATACTCACTGCACCTATAAATTATATTTATCTATTTTGGTCTAAAATAAAAAAAAATGTGCAATACATTCCACTGTATATCTGAACAGGCTGTATATACTGTACATAACCACCTACTATATGTATATAAAGTAATGTCTTTTTTAACCATCTAATATTTATCTTAGCACTCTTTACTTCCTTGCACTATTTGTATCCTGTTTACAGTTCACAGAAATGGTTTCACCTGTATATAGTCTTTCCTTGTGACTATTCCTGAAGATTGTTGTGCTGTTACTCTGTGTAATACATTGAGATCTCTATACCAGAGTAAAATTCCTTGTATGTGTAAACATACTTGCCCATTAAAGATGACTCTGATTCTGATCTGAAGATTAAACTAGGTCAAAGAACTACTTTTAAACTTGAAGTTTCTTCATTCCTCTTATTTTTTCTTCAGCAGCAGCAAGCCACCAGAACATTGCAAAGATAATAACTGATAGAAATGCCACGTTCTAATAAGCCATGGCTTTATTCATGGTTAATAAGTCATAGATGAGTTATAATCCATTAAATTAGTAAGCATTAGAGTTATATGCCTTACTTAGAATACATTTAAGGTTCCCAGGTTGTAAAAATCTCTATGGTTAGTGTTTATTCATTCTATTCGGTATTAATACAGCTATAAATGTTAGCAATACATGAAAAAAATCTTCATAAATTATTAATAAATTGATTTGATTTTGGCCTAGACCTTCTGCAGCCAGAAGGTAAATGGTCATTTTTCACAACCTGACAACCCAAAATGACACTGGACCCTTGTTTACTGTGTAAACATTTCAATAAAAACTGTTTAAAAGGATAACAATATAGGATGTACTTGTGATCATTTAAGATCATCACCTCATTATGTGAAGTGAGAAGTAAAACTGAAATGACAAAAAAAAAAACAAACAACAAAAAACAACAAAAAAAAAAAACACTGGTGAAAATTGTAAACCAATAATCTGTCATGAGGTTATAATTTAGTATTTTTATGACTCATGGACAAAACTACAAACATTAAATGGTAAATAATTAAGAAAAACACAAGTGCCACATAATTAACAGTAAATCACCATATCCAGTAATCAGCTCACCTAATTTAATTTTGATTAATCAAATTTAATGTATTTACTACTTACAACACTCTGAGGGGCTCATTTTAAAAGACAAATGGGATTTTCTTGTTCTTGTTCTTGTTCTTGTTATAAAAACTGATTAGCAAAACAAAGTGTTATTCACCTGTTTTTAAGAAAATTATATCTTATTAATAATTTGTCGTAAATTTACACAGAAAGAAGAGAATATTAGAAACTGTTTAAAACAGTACCTGAGCCAGGTTCACGGAGATCAGGACGTTTCACTGCTACTGCTGCTGAGACTGTGGAGCCACGAAAAAACCTTAAGAAGAAACACAGCTGAGAGGGGAGAGAGTGAGAGAGAGAGAGAGAGAGAGAGAGAGAGAGAGAGAGAGAGAGAGAGAGAGAGAGAGAGAGAGAGTGAGAGAGAGAGAGAGAGAGAGAGAAAGAGAGAGAGAGACAGACAGACAGACAGATAGAGAGAGAGGTGGTAAAAATAGATGTGGTTTCCAGTTGGATTATCACTCAGCTGAATGACAGGGAGACATCTGCCCTCCATAAGCAAACACTCCTCTCTCTCTCAATGACACGGTTTGTAAATATATCTGCAAATGAAGACATGAAAATCAAAAAGAAAGATTAAATCATTGGTAAACTCAGATAATCATGCCATGATGACCCCAAATACAATAAAGTATATAATATTAAACAAATCAAGTTGTATTGATTATATTGATATCAAGTTATATTGATATGAAACACATCATCACCAGTATAACTTATTGATAAATACAATACTAAGTTTTAACATTAAACTTGGTGAAATATTATGACGGTAGTCTGAATCAGTGGGACAGGTGAGCCGACTGTCAATCACAGCTGTCAAACAACACCCACATGGCAGACATCAAAGCTACTATAAGTCCTCAAATCTTATTAATGGAGCAATAATTTCCAAAATGACCACCAGCACACTTATTATTTCTATTTTATTTTTTATTTGTTTGTTTATTTAACAGGGACGGTGCACATTAATAAACATTGCTGTAAATGCACCAGAGTTAGCCAAGAGGCTATTTTTCATCTGTAGTCCCTGGACAGATGTTACAGAGTCACCCTAAAAACATAATATGAAAATGAGATTGAAATTACAAAGTTACTAAGCATGCATTTATAAGCATGCAGAACAAATAACAAAATGAAGAGAGAGAAAAAAGAATATGTTAAACATCATTCAGGACATCCTCAAAACATTGAACACAGAGGCTCATAATACAAGATATGCAAGACAATAAATACATTAAGATATTTATGTTAATAGAAATGTAGATTGAATAAAACCACACTGAGCTGCATTGTTAGACACTAACTAAAACATGCAAAGCAGAAGCACAGACACATAAAGCATGCACAGTATGTAAAATACATACATTAGTCTGACACAATAAAAGACATGCATGCAGGTACATGAAGGCAGACTGGCAGTAGCAAGATAGCAAGATGGCGTAAGGTGCAATTAAGTTTTAGTGCTGACAGAGCTGAGTACTAATTAACCATTTCTTTAAATGAGCTCTAAATGAACTGTATGTGTCCAGTTCTGTCATAGTTGCTGGGATGGAGTTCCATTCTAGTGCAGCTTTAACAGACAATGACTGAAAGTACTTTTTCTGAGTGGGATGATGCAATCCCCTCTTGCTGCACCTCTTGTGAACCAATATGCAGTTGTTCTTATGTTGACAAACTGTCTGAGCGGAGGAGAGGTCAAACCATATGTAATCTGTAATCTTATACACAAGACAAACATCTATATATTTAATCATGTTTTCCCAACTCAACAAGATATTTTTTTTAATATTGGGCAATGATGAAAATGTACCGGTTTCTTGTCAAGGATTTTAAGTGTTTGTTTATATAAAGACTCTATTGGTTTTAGAGTCGTGTTGCTAGCCTGCGACCAGGTTGTTAAACAGTAAATTATATGGAAAATGACCATGGAATGCATGTACATCTTAGCCACCTCTGTTGACATATAATCTCGAGTGAACCTGAAATTTGAAAGATTGAATTTGACACGGTTATAGACCTTTTTCACCTGAGCCTTGAATTAAAGTTCGGAATCAATCAAAACACCAAGGTACTTGTATTCAGATACGACCTGTAGCCTCTCCCCTGATACAAAGACATCCGGCTCTACACTAGAACTGTTTGTCTTGGTGAAAAACATGCACACTGTTTTAGACACATTTAGTTGCAAACAGCATTGCTTTAACCATGCTGTTACAGGAGCCATGGAGTTTGTGAGTTTATTAGCAACTTGTGTCATGCTGCCACCATGTACATAAATTACAGTGTCATCAGCATATATTTGGATGTTGGTGTCAAGACATACAGATGAGAAATCATTGATATATAATGTAAATAGCAATGGGCCCAGGATAGATCCTTGTGGGACACCTGTGGACAGATGAAGGGCAGCTGATTGATGATTCTGTACTTGGATAGACTGATATCGATATAACAAATATGATTCTATCCATTTAAGTGTATCTGAACAAAAATTGAAGCTAGATAACTTAGACATGAGAATTCTATGATTAACAGTATCAAATGCTTTCTTGAGGTCAGGAAACACAGCTCCAACAGCACCACCTTTATCCAGTAGAGATTTGATTTTTTTCAGTGAAAAAACAGTTGGCTGTTTCAGTTGAATAATTGGCTCTGGAGCCAAATTGCATTGGGTGCAGAGCAAATGAGCTAGTGTTCAGATAGCAGATGATTTGTTCAGCTACCATTTTCTCTGCAACCTTTGATACTGTAGGTAGGATGCTGATAGGCCTGTAATTGCAGGTAGAAAGGGGATCCCCACTTTTAAATATAGGAACCACAACAGCTGACTTCCAAACACTTTGAAACATTCCTTGAGAAATCGAGAGGTTAATAATTTTGGTAATAGGATTAGTTAGTGTTGTACTTAGCTCTTGGAGCATAACTGCATCCATACCAAATATATCCTTTGCTCTGGATGGCTTAAGAGATCTAATCATTCTGGCAACCTCTGAGTCAGTTAGATTAGAGGGCCTGAATTTAGCAATTAATACTTGCTAAAAAAAAGAAAGAAAAAGATATATCTAGAAATATTTCTAGAAAGAAATTGACACTTTTTGATGGGAGTCAATTGAAGACAACATCTAGTGGTCATCTGTGGCACTTAAGGGGCTTCCACATTGTTATAGCCTCAAGTTGTGGTAGTTGCTGCTTGGTTCCCTCCCGCAGTTGCTGTACTTGGCTCCCAGGAATAGATGGACAGGAAGTTGTTGTTTGCTGGAGGGTTAATGGAGTGTTGAATGAAGTGGAATGTCGTGCGGATTTGAAGGACGGGTACCCCAACAAATGGCGGACAGTTTGGCTTGTTGCCAGAGGCTGGAAAGCTACTGGAGCATCACTTGTGAATGGACAGGACCTCTTGTTAATTGCAGAAGGTGGGTGTGGGTGTGATGCAGGGCATGTATGCTTTAAAGGCGCTGATCACCACACTGTGTTGCGTGCAGTTTTACTTCTAAACAGTAATACTTTTGGTTTCCCAGCAATTTGCTTAATTTCTAAATACTGAAAGTGTCCATATTTAAGCTGCCATGACATTGGGCCTACTCCCCCCCTGCTGAGTGTGGATCCTGACATACTTGGAAGTACCACTTTTAAAAATAGGCTGTGGTGGCTAAAAATGGATGTTATGGTGAGTGTGGTGCATTATTTTTTATTGCTCAGAAATCTATCTTTCATTCTTGATGAGAAACTATCTTTTAAAAGTTACATATTTTCACTTAAATGAAGACATAAAGATTACCAGACAAAATGAGGAGAATTTAACTAGGTTCTAGGTTCATTATGACATCTATAAAGAGAGACATCACAGTTATAACTTGGAACTAAGAAATGCAAGGCAGTCCTTCTTCTCTGACATCATTACCAAAAATAATAGTAATGCACGTGCCTTATTTGCTACTGTCGACAGGCTGACAAACCCTCCTGTGTCAGTAGCCCCTGCACTTCTATCCACCAGGGCCCGCAATGAATTTGCCTTCTTCTTCACTGACAAAATTCAGAAAAATAGACAAGCAGTCAGTGCCTCCATATCAGGTGCAGGATATACGTTGTCCCTGTGTCCACTTAAAATCAGTTCAAGTAGTATGACACAACAATCCGATACACTATAAAAACCTAGAGGACATTATACAACATTTGAAATCCTCCTCCGGCTGCCTTGATATTCTGCCTACAGGTTTTTTCAAAATTGTTTCAAACTGCATGGCCTCAGATCTTCTACAGATCCAACACATCTCTTCTCTCAGGTGTCTTCCCACAGGCCCTGAAAACTGCCGTCATCAAGCCACTCTTAAAAAAGAACAATCTAGACACATCACTAATGAGCAACTATAAGCCCATATCAAACCTCCCATTTTTAAACAAGATCATTGAAAAAGCTATTTTTCAACAGCTGAACAACTTTGTGGCACTAAACAACCATTCCCAGTGCCGCACTTGACACGGTCGACCACAAGATATTACTAGACAGACTGGTAGGACTTTCTGGCACAGTACTAAACTGGTTTGAATCCTACTTAAAGGACTGGGACTACTTTGTGTCCATAGGTAATTACACGTCTGAGTGGACAAAAATGACATGTGGAGTTCAACTTCTGTTCAACATCTACATGCTCCCACTAGCTCAGATTATGGAAAACAACAAAATATGCTTCCACAGTTATGTGGATGACACACAAATTTACATAACCATATCACCAGGGGGCTATGGTCCAGTACAAGCACTGAGTAAGAGCATTGAACAAATCAACGATTGGATGTGCCGGAATTTTCTGAGGTAATTTTTTTTGGAGCCAAGGAAGAACGTTTAAAAGTCAGCACTCAGCTTCAATCAATAATGTTAAAAATTACAAACCAAGTCAGAAATCTTGGTGTCGTCATGGACTCAGACCTGAATTTCAATAGCCACATTAAGACAATTACAAAGTCAGCCTACTGTCACCTGAAGAATATATCAACAATTAAAGGAATTATGTCTCAGCAGGATTTGGAAAAACTTGTCCTGCATTTATCTTCAGTAGACTTGACTACTGTAACGCTGTCCTCACAGGTCTCTCTAAAAAATCGATCAGACAGCTGCAGCTGATTCAGACGCTGCTGCTCGAGTCCTCACTAAGACCAAGAAAGTGGATCATGTAACTCCAGTTCTCAGATCTTTACACTGGCTTCCTGTCTGTCAAAGAGTTGATTCTAAGATACTGCTGTTGGTTTATAAAGCACTGAATGGTTTCGGGCCAAAATACATTTCTGATCTGCTGCTACATTATGAACCATCTAGACCTCTCAGGTGGTCTGGATCACGTCTGCTTTCTGTCTCCAGAGTAAAAACTAAACATGGAGAAGCAGCGTTCAGTTTTTATGCTCCACATATCTGGAACAAAATCCCAGACTCTCAGTTCTTTTAAATCACAGCTGAAGACTTTTCTGTTTGCTGCCTTTTATTAAACCAAATTTGAGGGTTAATATTTTACACTGCACTGTAACTTTTATTCTCTTATTTTCTCTGTCTTATTCCCTTTAAGCTTCTTTTCATTTCCAAATTTAACACTTTTTTAAAATTGTTTTATATGTCTTTTTACTTGTGTTGCTTTCATATTCTGTTTTAATGCCTTTTATGCTCTAAGTAAAGCACTTTGAATTGACTTGTTGTTGAAATGTGCTGTACAAATAAACTTGCCTTGCCTTGCTTTGCCTTGCCTATAGTCTATTTGGTGGGAGTGATACCAAACACAACACATGTGTAGTCACATGTGTCAAGACATGTTGTGGCCTATCCCTCATGGGATCAAAAAACAGCATTATGATCCAGTACAACCTGTACACCAGTTCCCTTTGTTTAAAGAAAGGGGGTGTGCAAGATCAAAATTTACTCAAAATCCACAACAGAAACAATCTTATTGCAGTGAGAGCCACATCTTATCACATCACATCCCCACTACTGAATCATATTAGGGACCGAGCCCAAAAGGCAGAGGACTACTGTAAAACAGTAGTCCTTGCCTTACCATTGTATTTCGTGTGTTTGTTTCTTTATAATTACGGGACATCAGACCTAAGTTTTACCCCCTAAACATGCTCAAAAACTCACCAAATCAGGTCTGGTGAAAAATTTGATAAAATGTAAAAATGAACCCCCAAAGTGCCAAAATGTGCTCTCTAGCGCCACCTATGTAAAATGGCCACCACGGCCCATGGAATGTCGTAGAGACATCATCAAGACCTACAAATCATACACTGACACCCCTGACCTAAATCCAACAGGAAGTCCGCAATTAGCCTTTCAAGGGCGTTAATGGTATTAATAGGTGACTTATGACACTGTGCTGAAAAAAAGTTGTTAAAAACTTTGAAATAACTCAAACAGTTTAGATTTTATAAGCCCTGAAAGTTGCAGTGCCACATCACCCTTACAATGTAAAACAATGGGGAGGCAATCTATGGGCATGACCTTTGTGTCAAACAGAGGCTTCTGACATCTAAACTATAAGTCTGACCACTTTTAAACCTGTATCAATGGATTCGCCATGAAATTTCCTACTAAAAAATATGATTTATAATGATTTGGCCAAAGTCATGGGATTTATGAGGAGATTTCACAAGAAGCATACTCTAAAATCCTCCTCTCCAACTGCTCCTGGTGATGTCACTCCCTCAGTGCTGTGAAACATTCCGCAATACACACTCATTATAAAATCACAGGAGGAGCAAGAAAAGACTTTAAAACTCACACTCTAATATCTCAAAAACAATAAAAGATAGAAAACACATGTATTTTCAAGATTTGTAGATCAAAGTCTTGTGACACATTTAAAGTTCAAATGAAGTTTGTATCTAAAACTATGTGGAAGCAGTAAATGTTCAAAAAGGTGTGGGTTCGCTCACACTGTCCATTATTCTCCATTCAAGTGTACAAGTATTTTTCTGTGTCCAGCTGCAGTTACTTATTGTTTCTACACACCTGACAGTACACATTTCAATCAAACTTTGACCAGGTCATGTGGGTTAAAAGTCTTTCCTTTTCTAAAAATAGACTTGACGAAAATTAGGAAATTAATTTGTTTTACACACAAACTCATCAAGAGTTTTCAATTTACTAATTGAAATTCAAGTGAATGGGCCCAAAACTTGCATGATTTTGATGCCACAGGTGTGAGCAAGGTAGACATGTCTCACCCTGCAGAACACCGTTGAGATTTAATATTTCACCATGACAGAGGAAGTTGCTATGACTTTATTGTAAATGCTCCAGTCTGCACCAAACTTTACATGTTTGATAAGACTGCCGGCCTGAACACGTCTACATGAAAATATTCCATCAGTGATGCAAACTGGCTGAATAGCGCCCCCCACGAAATTTCAGCAAAGTAGCCCCAGCAGCAGGCAAAATAGTGGACAAAGGAAGTGATGTTTATCTCCTTCTTGCACTGTCTGAAAACAGCCTGGATCTGAAGACATCTAAATGCCCGTGACAGAAGTCCTTCGATTGTGTTGCAGCCTGACATGCGTGGAGGCGCAAGGGCCCATTCAGCACTGCTTGCAGCTTTAATTTACAACATATTTTTTCTCTCTTCTTTGGAAGAGACACGTAACATGATGCTCTGAGGGAGGACAGCCTCCCTAACCAATCAACAACCAGAATGCAATATTGACATTGAGTTGGTCCAATGATAGTTTCCAGAATTCATCTTCAATTCTCTCCACTGCAACAGCTGGCTTGTTGTAGTAGCCTGAAGGACTCTTTATACATCCATGGAAGGATGTATAATTTACAACATATTGAGTAATAAGCTTAAAGTAACAAGAATAATGTGATACGTACGGATCACCCCCCACGGTTCGGCAGGCATATGAACTGCGGATTAATTGCAAAATTTAATGTCTCATTTAAGACAAAGTAAACAAACTGCTGTAAGTACAAGTCATGGGCAGACAGCATGTCGCTAACATGCTGTCTTAGTGATAAAGTGCTGTTGAAAAATACCATCAAAACTAAAATTTGTAGCTTTGTACTTCAGTTTTTCCTTTATTAGGGCCCGAGCACCTAGCGGTTCGCTCACACTCTCCATTCAAATGTATGAGTATTTTTCTGTGTCCAGCTGCAGCTACTTATTTTCTCTACAATACACATTTCAATCAAACTTTGACCAGGCCATGTGGGTTAAAAGTCTTTACTTTTCTCAAAATATGTCTCACCCTGCAGAAAATTCTCATCCTCACACCATTGAGATATCCTGTATCCATTGATACAGGTTTGAAAGTGGTCAGACGTCAGAAGCCTCTATTTGACACAAAGGTCATGCCTCCCCATTGCTTTACAATGTAAGGTGGGTGTGGCACTGCAAACTTTCAGGGCTTATAAAATCCAAACTGTTTGAGTTATTACAAAGTTTTTAACAACTTTTTTTCAACAGTGTCATAAGTCATGTATTAAAGTTTGAAGCCGATACCATTAACGCCCCCAGAGGAGATAGTGTTTGTTCGGAGGCCAAAGTTAAGGCAAAGTCTTATTTTGACAGGCTAATTGCGGACTTCCGGTTGGATTTAGGTCAGGGGTGTCAGCACATGATTTGTAGGTCTTGATGAGACCAATAACTCAGTTTTAGTTTGATCTCTCTACGACATTCCTATGGGCCGCGGCGGCCATTTTAGTTACATAGGTGGCGCTAGAGAGCACATTTTGACACTTTGGGGCTTAATTTTTACATTTTATCAAATTTTACACTAGACCTGATGTACATGCCAAATTTGGTGAGTTTTTGAGCATGTTTAGGAGGTCAGATTTAGGTCTGATGTCCTGTAATAATAAAGAAACAAACACATGAAATACAATAGTGCCTTCGCACCTTCGGTGCTCAGGCCCTAAAAAGAACATTTGGTTGAAATAAACCATTGCAAAGTCACAGTATTATTTGCAACATATTCCTTCTCTCTTCTTTGGAAAAGACACGTAAAATGATGCTCCAAGGGAGGACGGCCTCCCTAACCAATCAACAACCTGAATGCAATATTGACATCGAGTTGATCCAATGATAGTTTCCAGAATTCATCTTCAATTCTCTCCACTGTAAGGCAAAGTAGCAGCAGTAGATAGCTACTTGCGTTAGCCAATGCAACACCTGGCTTGTTGTAGCAGCCTGAAGGACTCTTTATACATCCATGGAAGGACTATTAAGGACTGTTGTTAAGCTAATGGGAGAAATGATCTGGACTGTGCAGCGCAGCAGCAGCAGGAAACCGCCAGGCAGCGGCTGGAGAGAGAAGCAACCGGAGAAACAACCAGGAGAGTTAGCTTGTTTGTCATTGTTGCTAATGATATCAGACTGGTTAAGCAGCAGCCATAAAGTTCTGTTAACTAACAAACAAGATGACCAACAGTCACAAATGGATGTTATGACATGAATGATACTTCATCTCCATGATAGAAAGAAGAAGATATCAGATAACATGAGTCAGATACAGCTTCTCTCTCACTCTGTCTCTTTGGTCGCTAATTTCATCTCTGATGGTCAAATGTCTCTCTGTGTGGCTGTTGTGTGAATTTATCTCCTTAACAAGAATAGAGCAGAGATATATATATAGTGTGTTGTGGGTAGTTTGCTTGTTGAAGTTACAGTGAGCTGTCTGGACTCATTCATTCATGTGGAATTGACCCCGTTTTTAATTGAGTGGTTGTTCAGTCACTTGTTGATGTTCTATGATTAGTGTGCAGGAGGTCTGGCTGCTTGCTTCTGACAGTTTCTTTAGTTCGTTTTTAAGCTGAGCCATATATTGAGTAATAAGCTTAAAGTAAATAGAATAACAAGTGTTAACTAGTGGTGTAACTGATAGTAGTTGATCCGTGATCCATACGGATCGCCCCCCCACGGTTCGGCAGGCATATGAACTGCAGATTAATTGCAAAATTAAATGTCTCATTTAAGACAAAGTAAACAAACTGCTGTACGTACAAGTCATGGGCAGACAGCGTGTCGCTAACAAGGATTTTGAAGGGCAACGATCAAACCAGCACCTTATGGGTCTGAGGTGCCATCTGTAGGTATGTTTACACGCTGTTTGATGTGCTGCAGCTGAGCAGCTAATTAGCATCTAGCTGCTAACTGACGTTAGCAGTGAATGTTTGTTTGGTGGCTCGTTCAACAAGCTGCAGGATGGGACGTGTGTTCATGTTTCTAAGTTATCATCAAGTTTTGATGATGTACACAGAGGCTGTTTCATTCACTACCGTCTTCAAAAGAGGAAGGTATCATGCCTCATATTGCAGTAATTGAGCACTGAATATTTCATATATTTTATTTTATTTTATTTAAACATTGGACATCTTAAATGTTTTCATTTAAGACCATGGGCAAAAGTTCCTTGCTGTTTCTTGCTGTAAGTGTGTTATAGAATAAATGGAAAACAAACTTTTATTTTTTTGACTGAAATCCGTGATACAATCCGAACCGTGAGTTTTGTGATTCATTGCACCCCTAGTGTTAACATGTCAGCTTTGTAGACTATATTTTGTATGTCGTGCACATAGCTAAGAGTGTGTAAGTCAAGTATTTGATACATGCATTCATACTTTCTGATGTGAACCTACACTTTTAGATCTGTGAATGTTTTTAGTGTTCAGTCTTTCTAGTATTAAGCACTGATCTGTTCCTGTATCACATTATAAGCTCTGTGGTACTTTATATATTTCTGTATACTAAGAAAATACATAGGACACAAGTGTAAATCATATCTTGTCTGTTTTTGATGAGAACATAAATCTGTTGTCACAATAAAACAATACTATAAATTTGAATTTCACTTTGTTGGTAAAATCACACATCTGAACCACTCCATGGCTAAAATGAGCTCTTCTTTGTTTAGAAACAATATGTATATGCTAAATGTCTTTAAAGAAGCAGCCTTTACACCACTCAGGGGTTTTTGTTTTTAAAAGCAAATTGTTTTATTGGCATATAAAATTGCCCCCCACCCCTCCGATTTCATCAGATAGGGGACAATAATATAGTTTGACGCGGTATGTTGGTTTTCCTCCTGTCCTCCCCAATTTTTTGAGTCACCAGCCGCCACTGGTGTGGGGGTTGAATGCAGCTCATTTTTGCAGGATACAGCAGAAAGGCCTATATACATACAGTACATTATATACAAACTTTGTATGAAGTTTGGTGTTATCATTTATTTTACAATAATTATAGGTCTTATATTTATAATTCAGTAGTGGGGATGACCTATGAGTGGAAGGGAAAAATGGAGTGAGGGTGACAGGGTGGGGGTTTCCTCTCCTTCCCTCCTAGGGTCCTGAGGGGGTCTGTTGCTGCCCGGGTGCCACCGCGAATTCCCCATGAGGCCTCCCCACACCGCATCCAAACAAGCAAGCTAGCAGAACAGCGAGCCTCATTAATCTTTTTTCAATAAATCATTCAAATGTATCTTCCTGATGGTGTGATCCTTGCTAGTGAATAAACTAAATCTTGAATCTTGAATCTTTAATTAGTGTCATCCTTTACCAGTGGTGGACAAAGTACACAACTCCAAAATACTTAAGTATTCAAAAGTACATTTTCTTTTTAATGTCAACGCATTGTTGTATTGTTGCCACAATGCATATACAGAACCTAATGACTCTGAAATAACCTTCTGAATACACTGACTTGCTTGTACAACCTGTACAATAAAAAGCTTGTAGAATATGCTTCAAAGCCTATATAAATGCCTATAGAAACACAATTGAATCAACAAAAAGACAGCCATTGTCATTTTTATTTTTTTATTTAACACACCCCACTCCATCTCCACAAAACAGCATGTCAGTGTTCTGACACAGCTCTGGTAATGTGTGTGTGTGTGTGTGTGTATGTGTGTGCATTCGTGCACATGTGTGCATCAGGCACAGTGGGATTGCTGTAGATGCCTCTTCCTCAGAAAATAAAAAATAAATAAAACAACCTCCCTACCTTAAATAAACAGTTACACACCTCTAGCTTTACAACTGCCCAACAGCAACACTGCTTTCATTTCAAAAATCTGAAACATGGACTTCAGATATGGCCATGGGTGTTCTGGTGAGGAATCATCATATCATCATCTTTATCTGCCATACTCATCATTACCACCACCACCAGGTTCAAACTGAACTGTTCAAAAAGCAATTTGAACTTGCCTGACATCGTAGGAAAAGTTTACTGTGATTGGATTTTCTAGCCACCCTCTTCTTCGTCTTCTTCGGGAGCTTACGTTCAGGCTTTATTTGGCTTGTAGTAACTTGAGTTAAGTTTCGAAAAAAGTTTAGTCTGACTACGCTCAAATCTTCAGCGGCGTCTACTTCAAAATAAAATACTGTACGTGTTTACTTCAAAATTAAATTACTATACGTGGAAATACGAGACTTAATGTTACTAATAAAACAAAACAAATTAACTTGTTGCAATAAAAGATTAAATTTGGATACATTTGATTGAAAAACAAATGAAAAAGATGTCTTAAGAATTTTCTTGAGGTCTTGGAGGCCAGCTCAAAGAGGAATCTCTTTGAGGCTGTTTTTATATGTTAGAATAAGATGGGAGGAGTTTTAGGGATGTTCTAAAGGGGTTTGTGCCGAACTATTGATGAATATTCAATTTCTTTGTTCTAGAGGCTTTAGGTGTGGCTGGTGGTCTGCAGGCTGTGCCTCCTGAAGTAAAGGAATTTGGGAAAATCTAATTCTGAGTTTTTACATGCAAAAACTTACACTTCAAGTCACTGTTGCCTTTTATTTCACATTAAGCTGTAAACACATTCCTGTCATAATGTCCAAACATTCATGATATTTCTGATTAATAATGGTCCTGTCAGCTTGTATCATATTTGTAAAACCATTAAAGAAACACTTAAGCATATTACATGATACATAATAAGTCAGTTCTTCTAATAACAAACATTAACCTTCATTGGTTCAACTTTCTCAAACTATCTACACATCTTAAACCATCTACTGAAATAAAGAAACATATTTAATTAAAGCTGCAAGCAGTGTTGAATGGACCTTCGTGCCCTTGCGCACGTCGGGCCGCAGCGCAGTCCAAGGGCTTCTATCACAGGCATGTAGATGTCTTCAGACCCGGGCTGTTTTCAGACAGTGCAAGACGGAGATAAACATCACTTCCTTTGTCCATTGTTTTGCCCGCTGCTGGGGCTGCTTTGCTACAATTTCGTAGGGGACCCTATTCAGCCAGTTTGCATCACTGACTGAATATTGTCATGAGGACGTGTTCAGGCCGGGACTCTTATCAAACATGCAAAGTTTGGTGCGGACTGGAGCATTTGCACTTAAGTTATAGCAGTTTCCTCTGTCATGGCGAAACATCAAAACTCAAAACTCAAAACTCAAAACCCAAAAAACTGCTACTCCACCCACTGGCAGGTTCATTAAAGTTTTAATGCTGAGCTCCGGAACTCTAGTCTTCCTGAGCTCTTCCCTCATATATTGTCTTTTTTGATCATACTTTGTACAATCTATGCTTGCATGTGTAATAGTTTCCTCAGCAAAGTGGGAAGAAATATGTGCATATATCGGCAATCGCCAAAAATGATAGTCAAAAAGTAATCGTGTTAAATAACTGTGATGTCAATATTGAGCAAAAATAATTGTGATTATGCTTTTTGCCATAATCAAGCACCCCTAAAGAGAACATACATTTTGATTTACATACACACACACACACACACACAAAGCATTTAAATATGTATGTGATAAATTGTTGACTTTAATTAAAGCTGCAAGCAGCGTTAGGCGGGCCTTCGCGCCCTTGCGCACGTCGGGCCGTGGCGCAATCAAAGGGCTTCTGTTACGGGCATGTAGATGTCTTCAGACCAGGGCTGTTTTCAGACAGTGCAAGAAGGAGACAAACACTTCCTTTGTCCACTATTTTGCCCACTGTGGGGCTGCTTTACTGAAATTTCGTAGGGGGCGCTATTCAGCCAGTTTGCATCACTGATGGAATATTGTCATGTACACGCGTTCAGGCCGGGAGTCTTATCAAACATGTAAAGTTTGGTGCAGACTGGAGCATTTACAATAAAGTTATAGCAACTTCCTCTGTCATGGTGAAACATCAAATCTCAACAGCTGTGAGGATGAGAATTTTCTGCAGGGTGAGACATGGCTGCCTTGCTCACACCTGTGGCATCAAAATCATGCAAGTTTTGTGCCCATTCACTTGAATTTCAATTAGTAAATTGAAAACCCTTGATGAGTTTGTGTGTAAAACAAATTAGTTTCCTAATTTTCATCGAGTCTATTTTTAGGAATGTAAAGACTTTTAACTAGGGATGCACAACATTAGATTTTTGCCAATATCCAATATACTGACATTTCCAACTCATTGTGGCCGATTGCCAATGCCGATATATGCACATATTTTTACCAGCTGGCTGAGGAGGCTATTATTCATGCAAGCATAGATTATACTATGATCAAGAAAGATGAAGGAAGAACTTAGGAAGACTGGAGTTCAGTAGCTCAGCATTAAAGTTCTTCCCTCATATAGGCTATAGTCTTTCTTGATCATTAGTACAATATATGACTGCATGTGTAATAGTCTCCTCAGCCAAGTGGAAAAAAATATGTGCATATATCAACATCAGCAACTGGCAAAAATGACAGTCAAAAAGTGATCATGTTAAATAATCATGATCTCAATATTGAACAAAAATAATTGTGATTATGATTTTGGCCACAATCGAGCACCCCTAAAGACAACATAAATTTTGATTTACATAAATCAAAAATAAATATGTATGTGATAAATTGTAAATATGTATGTAATGAATTGTTTTCTTTAAGAAACTGTTACTTGAACATTTTTCAGTGTGCTCCTAAAGTTATATGTGTGCTCCTAATTTTTTTCATTTAGGAGCACATGTACTCCTTGAAAAAAAAAGTAAGGATTGAACACTGCTGTCAGATGTGTAGAAACACTAAGTAACTGGAGTGTGGCGCAGTCCAAGGGCTTCTGTCACGGGCATGTAGATGTTTTCAGACCTGGGCTGACAGGCCTGACTTCACCCACCCCCCCCCCTCCCATTCTCTCTCTCCCTCTCAGCTGGAGAGAATGATTTCAGAGTACTCTTCTTGTGAAATATCCTCATAAATCCCATGACTTTGGCCAAATCCTACATAAAAATCACATTTTTTTGTAGGAATTTCTGTCGCAAATCTATTGATACAGGTTTGAAAGTGGTCGGACTCATAGTTTAGACGTCAGACACCCCAGTTTGGCACAAAGTCCATGCCCAGAGATTGCCTCCCCATTGGTTTACATTGTAAGGTGTGATGTGGCACTCCAACTTTCAGGGCTTACTAGATCTAAACCATTCGAGTTATTACAAAGTTTTTTATAACTTTTGTTCAACACAGTGTGATAAGTCATGTATTAAAGTTTGAAGCCGATACCATTAACGCCCTAGGAGGAGATAGCGTTTATTCAAGGTCCAAAATTGGCACAAAATCATACTTTCATGGGTGAACTGCGGACTTCCTGTTGGATTTAGGTCAGGGGTGTCAGTGTATGATTTGTAGGTCTTGATGAGACAAATAATTGAGTTTTGGTTCAATCTCTCTACAACATTCCTACGGGCCGTGGCGGCCATTTTAGATACATAGGTGGCGCTCTCGAGCACATTTTGGCACTTTGGGGGTTAATTTTTACATTTTAACAAAGAGTTTTTGAGCATGTTTAGGGGGTCAAATTTAGGATTGAAGTGACGTACTAATAAAGAAAGAATAAGAAAGAAACAAACACACGAAATACAATAGGGTCTTCGCCCTTTGGGCTCAGGCCCAAATTAGCTTTGTGGCAGTTCTACCAACTAGTTTAATTGGATTTCTTCTTTATTTTTCATCTAAATCAAACATTATGTGATTCCATGATGTGTTACTTGCATGTGACAGGTAAAAAACTACTTGCATAACAGGTTTTTTTTGTCAACAGGGGAATCAATCCAATGACACCAGCTGCAACATGCAAATCAGCAAGTAACCTGTTAAGAATGTACCAGAGCCACATCAAACAGGCTCCTTTATGAGAGTTTTGATGGATGAGGTGCTGCAGGCTGACAGGTAATGTAATGTAATGTAATGTAATGAGTGCAATCACTCAGGTATGTTCTGAACTCACAGTCTTCATTTGTGTAATAGGCACATGTGCGTACACACATAAAGAGCCTGACTACAATATCTGGAATGTGTATTTGCTGACTCTCCCTTTATTTGTTTTATCTTTTATTTATTAGATTCTGCAGCTCTGTCCTTCTTTCAGTTTGTTGATTTAGGCAACATAACTAATAAATATAATGATATTTACTATTTAATACCACCTCTCCCCTTTTAGTGGGTCAGGAGCAGAGTTATTATTGTATTGTTAAATATATCACAATATATATGGTGTTTGTGAAAGGTGCTATATAAATAAACTTTGCTTGCTTGCTTGCTTGCATATGAAACCCAGCTGGCACATGACCAACCTTCAACTTTGAAATGTGGTCGAAACAATGTCAGTTGTTTCAGTGTTGAAAAAACATTGAAGCTTAATGCTAAATGGCTGCAAAGGCCAAAAAAATACCTATAAATCAATATTGAAATTTTAACAAGATCTGTACGTCAAATCAACATGTCTTCGACAACAGGCAAAATAAATGTATTGCCTTTTAAATTATTATTACGATCATTATTATTTTATTAGCATTTTATTATATTTTTATCATAAGACTACTTCAGAAATCTAAATTTATGTTAAATATAGAGAAAAACAACCACAATAATAATAGTTTTTGTTTTGTTTTGTTTTTTTACTGAAAAACTACTGAACCGGGTTGGTATCTCTGGTACTGAACTCAAATGGTTTTCCTCATACTGGTCTGACAGACAGTTCAATGTTCACATTAATAATTACATGTCTTCCTCCGCTCCTCACTTATGTGAGGTCGATCCTTGAACCTATTCTGTTTTTATTATATATGCTACCTCTGGGTCTGGGTTAACTCTTCCAGTGGTATCTCTTATCATTGCTATGCCGATGACATGCTTCTGTTACAAATTGGATGTCTCAAAATTTCCTCCATCTCAATTCTGACAAAACTGAGGTGATCAGTCCCAATTGTTTTACTAAGAAGGTCGGTCACTATATTGACCCTCTTGTTAGCAACATCAAGACCACAATCTTGGTATCCTTTTTGAACAACAGTTGAACTTTGAACCTCATATTACTAAGCTCATTCAATCTTGTTTCTTTCAGTTGAGGCATATTGCAACAATCAAACTTCTAGTTCATCTTTTCCTGCTTAGACTACTGTAACTCCCTCTTTACTTGCATTACTCAGTCCTCTCTTGCTCATCTTGAATTAGTGCAAAATGCAGCCACAAGGCTGTTAACAAAAACTAGTCATCGGTACCACATCACCTCAATTCTTGCCTCCCTTCATTGGCTTCCAGTAAAACATGGAACTTTAAAATTTTAAAATTTTACTAATTATGTACAAGACCTTGCATGGTCTAGCTTCTGCATATATAGCAGAGTTATTGAGCCCTAACCACCCTGATCATCTGATCAAGGCCTTTTATCTGTTCCCCATTCCTATTTTAAATCCAGAGGTGACCATGCTTTTACAGTAGTTGCTCTTAAACCTTGGAACAGCCTTCCCAATTCAATCAGATCTGCTGAATCTGTGGTTTGTTTTAAGCGGCTTCTGAAAACTCATTTCTATAGGTTAGCCTTTTTATAATTACTCTCTGTTCAATTTTGGTTTTGATTACCTTGGTCGTGGGCTTATTTGTTGTCTATGTATCAGGCATATGTATGTATGTATACATGTCAGGGTTCCCCATACATGCATTTATTTGTGGTGACCGCTACAATATCAACATTGACTGCCACATATTGATTTTCTTTTTTTTTTTACTATTTAAAATGGGTAAAATCTTATTTCATAGTAGAGCTGCATACAGCACATTGGTTTGCTTAGCCCCCTTGCCCCCTTCTCGTTCTCTCTCTCTGACTGACAGTACAGTTACAAACTAAAGTGCATGACTTTGCAGCAGCAGCATAGTCACAGCACAGAGTAGATAGTGAGAAGTCCGTCCTCCCTCCTGCTCTCTGCTGTAACTGTTAGCCAGCAGCTGCTCTCATGTCTCCCCGGGTCTCAGTTGCTTGTTTAAATAAAAATTAAAACCACTACTGCAATAGTACAACAAAATAAGAGAATTAAATGTGGACTCTTGAACATTAGATCTCTGTCATCTAACGCCATATTAGTAAACGATTTAATCTCAGATCATCATATTGATTTATTTTGTCTTACTGAAACCTGGCTGTGTCGTGAAGAATATGTCATATGCCTTAATGAATCCACTCCCCCCAGTCATATTAATACTCACATTCCTCAGGACACTGGCCGAGGAGGTGGAGTTGCAGCCATTTTCACCTCAAGCCTAATCATCAACCCTAGACCTAAATTTAATCATGACTCATTCGAAAGCCTTGTTCTTAGTCTCTCTCGCTCAACCTGGAAAACTAGAACAGCCAGTTCTATGTGTTATAGTGTACCGTCCTCCTGGCCCGTACTCTGAATTCCCTTTAATAATTTTTCCACAAACTCCTACTTTATCAGACCATTACTTAATAACTTTTGAATTCTTATTACTGGATTACACACCATTAGACAAAAATATCCTCACTAGATGTCTATCTAGTGAGGACTGATAGTGTTGTAGATAAATTTAAGGAAGCAATTCCATCAGTACGGAATTCACTGCCATGTCTCAATACTACAGAGGACTCTTATGTTAACTTTAGTCCCTCCCAAATTGATAATCTTGTTGATAGTGCTGCAGGCTCATTAAGAAAAACACTCGACTCCATCGCAAGATAATAAAAGATAATAAAACATAAGAGGTTAGCTCCATGGTATAACTCCCAAACCCGCAAATTAAAGCAAACATTGCGAAAATTGGAAAGGATTTGGCGTTCCACCAAAGTGGAAGAATCTCGCTTAGTCTGGCAAGATAGTCTTAAAACATATAGGAAGGCCCTCTGTAATGCCAGAGCCGCCTATTACTCAGCATTAATAGAAGAGAATAAAAACAGCCCTAGGTTCCTTTTCAGCACTTTGGCTGACAAAGAGTCATAACTCTACTGATCCATGTATTCCTATAGCTCTCAGTAGTAATGACTTTATGAGCTTCTTTAATGACAAAATTCTAACTATTAGAGACAAAATTAACCACCTCCTGCCCTCAACCATCAACCTGTCTCTTAGACTCCATCCCAACTAGGTTGCTTAAGGAAGCCTTACCCTTAGTTAGCACTTCTTTACTAGATATGATCAATCTGTCTTTAGTAACAGGCTATGTACCACAGTCTTTTAACGTAGCTGTAATTAAACCTCTTCTTAAGAAGCCTACTCTTGATTCAGGCATTTAAGCCAATCGTAGACCTATATCTAATCTTCCCTTTCTCTCTAAGATCCTTGATAAAGCAGTCTCTAATCAGTTATGTGACTTTCTACATAACAATAGTTTATTTGAGGATTTTCAGTCAGGATTTAGAGCGCATCATAGCACAGAGACAGCACTAGTGAAAGTCACAAATGACCTCCTAACTGCATCAGACAAAGGACTTCT
Source organism: Thunnus maccoyii (assembly GCF_910596095.1). Lineage (NCBI taxonomy): Eukaryota > Metazoa > Chordata > Actinopteri > Scombriformes > Scombridae > Thunnus > Thunnus maccoyii. The sequence goes on from NC_056543.1 coordinate 1,935,936, forward strand.
CTCTGTACTTGTCTTGTTAGATCTTAGTGCCGCATTCAACACAATTGACCATCAAATCCTTTTGCAGAGACTGGAATATTTAATTGGCATTAAAGGAACTGCATTAAGCTGGTTTAAGTCCTATTCATCAGACAGATTTCAGTTTGTACATGTTACTGATGAATCCTCCATGAAGGCAAAAGTTAGACACAGAGTTCCACAAGGTTCTTTGCTTGGACCAATACTATTCACCTTGTATATGCTTCCTTTAGGTAATATTATTAGGAAACACTTCATTGTTATGCAGATGATACCCAATTATATTTATCAATGAAGCATGATGAAACCAATCAGTTAAACAAACTCCAAGCATGCCTTAAGGACATAAAGACTTGGATGACCTGCAATTTTCTACAACTAAACTCAGATAAAACTGAAGTTATTGTGCTTGGCCCTAAACACCTTAGAAACACATTATCTAATGATAAAGCTACTCTGGATGGCATTACCCTGGCCTCCAGCACCACCGTAAGGAATCTGGGAGTTATCTTTGATCAGGATATGTCCCACATATATCAAATTTCAAGGACTGCCTTTTCTCACTTACATAATATTGCAAAAATCAGGCACATCCTGTCCCAAAAAGATGCAGAAAAACTAGTTCACGCATTTGTTACTTCTAGGCTGGATTATTGCATTTCCTCATTATCAGGCTGCAATAACAAGTCTCTAAAGACTCTCCAGCTGGTCCAGAATGCAGCTGCACATATACTAACAAAAACTATAAAAAGAGATCATATTTTTCCCATCTTAGCTTCGCTACATTGGCTTCCTGTAAAATCTAGAATTGAATTTAAAATCCTTCTCCCAACTTACAAAGCCCTTAATGGTCAGGCACCATCATATCTTGAAGAGCTCATAATACCGTATTATCCCACTAGACTAAACAACATGCAACTAAGTGGTTTCAGCGACAGCAGGGTCCATAGCAACCACCATACCTACGATAGAATATGTTGCATTCGTACAATTTTCTGGCAAGACCTGAAACAACCTTCGTAATAACTAACAAACTAAACATCATATATACTGAGCAAAGATTATAAAAATAAAATGCACGTTTCTCTTTCATGAAAACATGAAACATGTAAATCACTAATTCAGTCAATATTGTCATGTTGATCCAACTGGAAACTAGGTTATAATATAATTGAATGCACAATTGTGTACAATGTGGAATGAAAAGGAAATGCAATCTATAGTTTATTCAGTGTTGAAAGATGAATGTCTTTCAACAGTGATTCAACATTGACTCAGGTTCACCCATGTTGAAAATTAAGACGTTGAACTTATCAACGTATCAACTTTCAAAATCAAAACAAAATCCACAACGATGATTCACCCGTGAGTAAACACTGAAATGTTGGCTTTCAAGAGAAAAGAGAGCTATAGAGAGCAAGTGCCAATACACAATTATTTTGCCAATCTGACAAATGTCCCTACCAAATATAACATGAACGCTACCCTCAGTGTCTGTACATGCCGATCCACCCACGAACATTGTATGTCATGAAACCAGTTTGTCCACATGGAGTCATTATAAATATGCGATGGGGTATGAAAGGACACCATTGCACTCGAATACTGCATTTCTCGGTGCTGAAACCTCAGAGCATTTTCTTCCTGATTGTCCAGAAAGCTTCCAGAAGGTAAGACAACCTGACCACTCATCTCTGTCCCTCTCTCTGTACACAGGTCATGCCCCTCGGCGTCTGATAGCAACGAACAAAGTGCCCTGTATAGCGATGCACCGGGCTTTCAGCTAACTCCGATGTAAACTCATCTGTGGCAATATTAGATGTTAAGAGCAACTGCTCCGGCCTTCCATTCACTCCAATGTTAACCCTCCCGAGGCACGATAAGATGCTGTGAGAATCGGTCCGGTGGGCACACCTGAGGACCCGCCGCCCGAAAGTATTAAATTCCCATGTTAATGTTTTCTGTCAATGATATCCTCAACATTTCCCAACACAAAAACACTAAAGTGTTCTTGATAACTCAACAATATGAAAGCTTATTGTTACGGCTGTCAGTTTCTATTATTTCTCCCTCGATTCTGAGAAATATTTGGATAGCAGAAGGCTATTTTACCCAAGATCCGCAGCCACCTTTACTATGGAGACAAAGACAGTCCCAATTGTTACCCGTTACAAAACATTTACTTACAATTATATCTACTATTTACATTTAATTACTGAATTTATTCCAAACTGATTAAGATCTTTGTGTGCAGCTCATTGAGTTCCCCCCTTCACACACACACACACACACACACACACACATATACACACACACATATACACACATGACACTGGAGTGCTTTATTTAATGATGTTGCTCAATATTAATTGAGGAAGACTTTGTTTTAAGGATGATGATTTCATATTAAATATCCTCAGCCACATATTCTTGAGAATATAAATAATGAACAACTTGTACAGGCTATAAAACACCTTTTATTAACAGAGACAGTGATGTTTGGAGATTGGAGATTCTAACTTGCATATTAAACACATCCACTCTAAAAAAAAAAATACATTATTAAACTAGCAGGCTGTGAAATAGAAGCGTTCAGGTGAGTTTGAAAGAGCTCTAAATATATAAACTAACTTTTAAAGAAATATTTAATTGAGATGTTCTTACCATGATGTCATGAGGATTTGGAGGAGATTTGCATTTAAATGCTCACATAGAAGATATTATATTGTATTATATTGCCAGCAAAGTAAAAGAAATAGTGTTATCCCTGTAACAATATTGTTAGAGCCTTTTGTATCTAAAACTGTGTTGAGGTTACTCCCTGGTTGCCACAGTAGGTATTGAACAGCAGCATACGGAAACGTAGATGTAGAGGAAAAGGCAATTACTCCTCAGGTGTGCTGCTTACCAGGAGAAGCACACAGTTTTTTGACCGCCGTTTAGAGGCTAATCTTAAAGCCTTTTTGTTGTTTTCATGCAAGTTATAAATATAAGTGTATGGATAGCAAATGCTTTATTGGTGCGTGTTGATAAATAAACACATCTGAAGCGCAAGTCCGAGGATGTTTGATTTAGTACACAGAGCCGCCGCATGACGACGCGTCAATTACATGTCCCGGTAACAGCCCCTCACTGTGGCTTAGGTTTTTTGTTTTGTCGAAATCAAGTCACTACATTTAAGTCAAAAAAACTCCGCTTCAGTTAGTTCGTTAGCCATCGTGCATGGAGGAAGACTCGACGCTGGATTTCCTACATTTGTTTTAAAGCATGGGAGGTGGAGATGGACGCACCGGTCATCAGCTGATTCATTCATCTGGATTGTGACATCACGGCGCCCACCGCGTGTAAGGTAAAGAGTAGCGCTACTAACTTTATGGCCATAATAAAGTGTGCACACAACTTTGCGAGCGTAATCCCAATGCATTGGTCGCTAAAACAGCACTGATAAACTGAACTTTATCTCGTTGCTTTCATCTCGGATGTGCGTTGCGGTGTGAATTAAAGGACATTATGGACGGTAAACCAGACGTGGCTGCCGCGGAGCAAGCGGCTGCTGCAGCTTCGGTGAGAGAGGGAAATGTTAATGAGCCAGAATCTGTAAAAGGTAAACGGTCTATTACATTAACACACAAAGCTCTTGTTGCAAAGGTGGAAAGGTTACAAAATGTAAGAAAAGACAAATTAAGTAAGGCTAAAAACCTAAGAAATGTAACTCAAGAGCTTATGCAGAGTGGTAATGCAAAAGAGATAAAACATACACTGGAAAAAATTGTGCTTTTGTGTGGGGAAGCCAAAGATGCTCATGTGGCTCTGTTGCCTTTAATGTCCACTGAAGAAAGTGACAAACAAAACACTTGGTTTGCTGCAAAAATGCTTGTTGAAAATGGTTTCATTTCTGAGGTTGAAAAATGGTTGGCAAATGATCATTGTGGTGAGGATGGTGATGATGTTCACCCTGATGACAGCATATCAAATGTTGCCAGTAGACATTCTCACCGAAAAAGCACTTGTAGTGGTAAAAGCAGTAATAAAAGTGGCAAAACCACAGCTTCATCTCGCATTAAGGCAGAAGCAGAAAGGGCTGCACTTCTCGCTAGAGCTGCGGCTTTAAAGGAAAGGCATGCTCTAGAGGCCCAGGAAGAGCAGCTGAGAAGAAAAAGGGAGCAGCTTGAGATTGATGCTGAAATAGCTGCATCCACTGCAAGGCTAGCAGTTTTTCAAGCTGCATCAGAATGTTCCAGTAACTCACAAGCACCTTCTGATGGAATGAATTCTTACTTGCAAAGGAATGAAGAACAAAACCTAAATTCCAAAGGACTCAATCCTGCAGCAAACTCATTTAAACCATATACGTGGAGAGCAATGCCACAAAGCAGCTTCTCAGTAGCCCAAAAGGATTCAAGTGCACTGAACGCACCCTCTGAGGGGAAAAAACACATCAGGTCTTTGGATCAAAATATGAGACAAAGTGGAAAAAGGAAACAGAAACATCTGGAACAATGCAGTTTGGAGATACACAACAAAACCTCTCTCTGCCAGTTAACAATGTGCAGCCTGCATCAGTGGAGCAACAGCATTTATATTCTGTACCAGTACAAGGAGACCTGTGCACCATAATGCACCGACAAAATGAAATCACAGCAGCTCTGGTTCAACAACAGCACTTAATGTCCTTGCCTTCTCGAGACATTCCAGCATTCGACAGTGATCCTCTTCAGTATAAAACCTTCATAAAAGCTTTTGAACATAGTGTGGAATCAAAGGCTAGCAAAGCTGACTGCCTTTATTTTTTGGAGCAATTTACAAGAGGGCAGCCCAGAGAATTGGTGAGGAGTTGTCAGCACATGATTCCCGACAGAGGTTATCAGCTGGCTAAAGAGCTTCTCCAAGAACACTTTGGAAGCCAATATAGGATTGGTGCAGCCTACATGGAGAAGGCTTTGGCTTGGCCTGCAGTGAAGGCAGAGGATGTGGGAGCACTGCAAACTTTTTCTCTATTTCTGCAAAGTTGTTGCAATGTAATGGAGGAACTTCAATATGTGCAGGAGCTGGACATGCCAACTAACATGAGAGCAATCATGATAAAGTTGCCATTTAAGTACAGAGAAAAATGGAGGATACAGGCACATGAAATACTGGAGAGGTACAATCGCAGAGCTTGCTTTAAAGACATGGTCTCATTTATCAAACGCCAAGTTAAGATCAATTCTGATCCACTTTTTGGGGACATCCAAGACACGATAAGTGGTTTGCCTGCAGTAAAGAGTGTTAACAAGTTCAAGCCACATTCAAAGTTCAGCAAGGTCAGAGGTAACAGCTTCGCCACAGTTACTGTAAGTGATGCAGCCAAGGGATGTGGAACTCCAAGCTCAGTCCCACAAAGGAGGATAGCATTTTGTCTATCTTGCCAGTTCAGGTTAAATCCAGCAGGGGAAGCAAGATAATACAAACATATGTGTTCCTGGATCCTGGGAGTACGGCTACTTTCTGCTCAGAACATCTTATGCAAAGGCTGAACAATACTGGTAGGAAAACCAGTTTCCTTTTGCGCACTATGGGACAGGAAAGGGTTGTTTCAACTAGCACCCTGAATGGTTTGGAGGTAGCTGGTCTTGGCAGTAACAGCTTCTACAGTCTCCCAGAAGTATTCACACAAAATAAAATGCCTGTGACCACCAGTAACATTATCATACAGGGAGAATTGCAGAATTGGCCATATCTCTCAGAAGTGCAGATCCCATGCATTGATGCTAATGTGACCTGTTGATTGGCACTAACGCCCCTAAGGTATTGGAACCATGGGAGGTCATCAACAGCAGAGAGAATGGACCATATGCAATACGAACTGTACTTGGCTGGGTAGTTAATGGTCCCCTTCGAGATGGAGAGAGCAGCAGGCCTAAAACAGGATTCTCGGTGGCTGCTGTCAATAGGATTTCTGTCTGTAAGCTGGAGGAAATGCTGAGCAACCAATACAGTCATGACTTCAATGAGCGAAGTTCAGAGGAACAAGGAGTGTCGAGAGAAGATATTAGATTCTTAAAGATGATGGATGAGTCAACACAGCTGCAGGATGGACATTACAGCCTGAAAATGTCCTTCAGAAAGGACCAGCTTTCGCTTCCTAATAACCTTTCTATGGTTAAGCAAAGGCTGCTGGGATTAAAGGGGAAGTTCAGGAAAGATTAACTATTCCACTAGGAATATACCAGCTTCTACACCGATGTAATTAAGAACGGCTATGCAGAGAAAGTGCCTCAACATCAGCTGGAAGGTGAAAATGGAAAGTTCTGGTATATACCCCATCATGGTGTACGCCATCCCAAAAAGGGTACATTGCGTGTTGTGTTTGACTGTTCAGCTGAGTTTAAGGGAACTTCACTCAACAGCCAGCTGCTACAAGGCCCAAACCTCACTAGTTCACTGTTGGGTGTTCTAACCAGATTCAGACAGGAGCCAGTGGCATTTATGGGAGACATTAAATCTATGTTTTACCAAGTTAGGGTGGCTGAAGAGGACAAAGACTTCCTGCGCTTCTTGTGGTGGCCTGAGGGCAATGTGAACCAAGAGATTGAAGAATTTCGAATGGCAGTTCATTTGTTCGGGGCTGTCTCTTCCCCAAGTTTTGCCAGTTATGCACTCAAGAGAACTGCAGAGGATAATCGGGCTAATTTCTCACTAGAAGTTGTGGAAACAGTCAAAAGAAACTTTTATGTTGATGACTGTTTGAAGAGCTCGCGCTCAGACGAGGAGGCAGTTGCCATGGTTCAAGCTCTCACTGAAATCTGCCAAAAGGGTGGCTTCACTTTGACAAAGTGGATCAGTAATAGCCGGGCAGTACTGCAAACCATTGAAGAGGAGCATAGAGTGAAAGACTTGAAAGAACTGGATCTGGATAGAGACGAGCTTCCAGTCGAACGAGCTCTTGGGCTGCAATGGTGTGTGGAGTCAGACACATTCAAATTCAAAATGGCGATGAAAGAACAACCACAGAGGAGGCGAGGAATGTTGTCCATAATCAGCTCGGTCTATGATCCTCTGGGTTTTCTTTCCCCAGTAACCCTCCCAGCCAAAGTCATGCTGCAAGAGCTCTGTTGGAGACGTTGTGGATGGGACGACAACATACCTGCAGACATTGGCCATCAGTGGAGAAGGTGGCTGGAAGACCTGAAAAGGTTGGCAGCATTCAAAGTTGAAAGATGCATTAAACCCAAAGACTTTGGACAGCCCATTAAGGCACAGCTGCACAACTTCTCTGATGCTAGTCAGGATGGATTCGGTACTGTTACTTATCTCAGGACTGAAAACTGTAAGATGGTCCATGTTTCTTTCCTGTTGGGTAAGACAAGAGTTACCCCTCTAAAACCGATAACCATTCCCCGTCTGGAGCTTGCGGCTGCTGTTCTGGCTGTGCGGGTAGATCAGATGTTGAGAGCGGAGTTGGAGCTGCCACTGGATCAGTCAACTTTCTGGACGGACAGCACTGCAGTGCTTAAGTACATAAAAAATGAGGATAAGCGTTTCCACATATTTGTATCAAATAGGGTAACAACTATTAGAGATGCAACTCAAGTCTCTCAGTGGAGGTATATTAATACCAAAGACAACCCTGCAGACTATGCCTCCAGAGGTGTGAAGGTTGGAGATCTGCTGAATGGGGGTAGCTAGATTGAGGGCCCGAAGTTTCTCCTTGACCCAGAAAAGAATTGGCCTGCAGACATCACAGAGGTCACAATTGCAGATGATGATTTGGAGGTCAAAAGAGAAGCTACAGTAAACACCATCATTACTCAGGGCTCTCCGACTGCTACAGATCAGCTCTTATCATACTTTTCGGATTGGAGGAGACTCAAAGTGGCGGTGGCATGGTTTCTCAAATGGAAGAGAATTCTGCTGCAGTTGAAACAAAAGAGAAAGGACTTACATGCTCTTGAGCTCCACAGAAAGGAGGCAGGTGGATCATCTCTTAATGTGTCGCTGGAAATGGAGAGGGCCAAAAGAGCCATTGAAAGCCAGATGTTGTCACCTGAGGATCTCTTGGATGCTGAAATGGCCGTCATTCGCTACAGTCAACAAAAGAGGTTCAAGGAAGAAATCTCTGCCATATTAGCTGGAAAATCTGTGTCTAGAGACAGTTCTGTGTACAAGCTTGATCCACATTTGCAGGATTTGAGAGTAGGAGGACGATTGAGTAAGGCTGCTTTGCCAGAAGAGACTAAGCATCCACTCATTCTGTCAAAAGATCAATACATCTCCATGCTCATATTGAGGCATATTCATCAACAGGTGGGTCATGGTGGAAGAAATCACACTCTGTCAAAGCTGCGCAACAAGTTTTGGATAACAAATTCCAATGCAGCTGTGAGGAAAATCATATCACAATGCGGCTTCTGCAGGCGACATAAGGGAAGAGTAGGCAAGCAAAAAATGGCAGACCTACCGAAGGAAAGGCTTCTTCCTGATCTCCCTCCCTTTACAAATGTCAGAGTAGATTACTTCGGGCCTTTGGAAATAAAGAGAGGTCGAAGTCTCTGTAAACGTTATGGTGTCATCTTTACCTGTCTTGCAAGCAGAGCCATTCATCTGGAAGTAGCTCCATCCCTGGACACTGATGCATGTATTAATGCTATTCGAAGGTTCATCAGTCGAAGAGGACAAGTGTCCAGTATGCGTTCAGACAATGGAACCAATTTTGTGGGAGCAGAGAAAGAGCTGAGGGAAGCGCTATCATCATTAAATCACAACCGGATACAGGGAGTTCTGTTGCAAGATGGCATCCAGTGGAACTTTAACCCACCTTCAGCATCACACCATGATGGTGGTGTCTGGGAACGTGCTATCCGGATGGTGAGGAAAGTTCTCACTTCTTTGTTGTACTTGCAAACTCTGGATGATGATGGTCTTCATACAGTCCTGTGTGAGGTTGAGTCTATATTGAATGGTCGTCCCCTCACCAAGCTCTCAGACGATCCTAATGACCTCGAGCCTCTCACTCCTAACCACATTCTTCTGATGAAAGGGAAACCAGTCATGTCACCTGGACTTTTTAACAAGGATGATGTATATGTGAAAAGGAGATGGCGACAAGTTCAGTACATTGCAGATCTATTTTGGAAAAGATGGGTACAGGAATACCTCCCTCTGCTGCAAGAACGCCAGAAATGGAATCAGAAAAGGAGAAACTTCATTCCTGGAGACGTTGTTGTAATGGATTCTGCTGCTCCCCGTGGTTCTTGGCTTCTGGGCAGAATTTTGGAAACTTTCCCGGACAAAAAAGGGTTAGTACGCTCTGTGCGTCTCCAGACGAAGACAAACGTCTTGGAAAGACCTGTCAGTAAGCTTTGCTTGTTGCAGGAAGCGACAAGCAATTAGGGATGAGGTATAGTGACCTCCACAAAAAAAGGGTTATGTTTATAGATGTTTGAAGTTTTTTTTGTTTGTTTGTTGTTGTTTGGGTTCACTTTTATATGTCACTCAAGTTATGGCTCTATTTGTTTACACGTGAAGGTAATTGTAATGTCTGTGGCCATTCAATTAGGGGCCGGTGTGTTAGAGCCGTTTGTATCTAAAACTGTGTTGAGGTTACTCCCTGGTTGCCACAGTAGGTGGCGTATTGAACAGCAGCAGACGAAAATGTATATGTAGAGGAAGAGGCAATTACTCCTCAGGTGTGCTGCTTACCGGGAGAAGCACACATTTTTTTGACCGCCGTTTAGAGGCTAATCTTAAAGCCTTTTTGTTGTTTTCATGCAAGTTATAAATATAAGTGTATGGATAGCAAATGCTTTATTGGTGCGTGTTGATAAATAAACACATCTGAAGTGCAAGTCCGAGGATGTTTGATTTAGTACACAGAGCCGCCGCATGACAACGCGTCAATTACATGTCCCGGTAACAGCCCCTCACTGTGGCTTAGGTTTTTTGTTTTGTCGAAATCAAGTCACTACAAATATTATTGGCTGATTTACTGACAGTGATAAAAGCTCTACATTTTATAAGATTATTATTTTTGTCATGCTTCAGCTGTGTCTCAGTTGTATTTACTGTATCTATTTTTAATAAATGTCCTGTTATACATACAGAGGACAGACTGAATGATTGCTGTGCTGTGTATTTATGTGATGTGTGATGGATGTTTTCATGTTTGGAAATGTGATCTTTTTCTACTGTGACACATGGTCTGAGATAAAGTCAACTGAACTGAACTACATTGAAATTATGGGATATCAGTGACATGTGACTGTGTGTCCTCCAGCTCTCTGTCAGCTGACTGGTCTCCTCCAACATGCTCCTCCTGCTGCTGCTCTCCCTGGCTACAGTCAGCCACATGTCAGGTAAGAACACACATGACTTCATCCCCACGGAAGCCATTTTGAAACTCTACCTGCACCATGAGTTTAGGGATGTCAGCAGACCTGACAGATATCAGATGATCTGACACTCTGAGGAACAACAGAATTATTTGAACTGAGGCAGGAAGGTCATTGTCCAGCTGACTAGTTAGTAAACATTTTGCCAGCTTGTTCGTGATCATGGACCAAACATGTTGATCTGTGAGTCTACGTGGCTGCTGTGGGCTCCTTAGAGCTCTTTGTTCCTCAACATTAGTATCTGCAGCTTTTCCTGTTGTCCTGCTGACTGACTTCAGTTCACTAACTGACTCTCATCATGTCTCCATTTCTGCAGATGCACAAACGTATTTTTCAACCAGCATTGCAGCAAACGTCAATGCATGTCCCATTGCCTTTTATGGACAAGTTTACAAGACTCTATATGTGAGTAAGATGAATCGTCACATTTGAACAGCTGTATGTCTTTGTCCTCGTTGATCCTTTGTGTCCGTAACAATGCTTCACTTTTACTCAGAAACTATTCAATGTATAAATCAAACTTCTTTTGACTTAAAATGCTCTAAAACAAGCGTCATTTCCACTGAGGATGCACGAGGGGACATGTTTTATTGTTTCAGGTTGATTTTTCTTCCTGCAGTTTCTCTGAACTTTGTTTTTTGACTGTCCTGAGAAAAGATCTGAGTTGATCAAAATATTGATACGTTCATCTGAGGCTCCTTCAGTTACTAATGTGAGCTCAAAGCAATGAGCATAACTTATTTTGCTGTTGGTTCTGCTTCTCAGATGACACTGTTTGTTATGAACAGGCGGCTGTGGCTCAGGAGGCAGAGCGGCTCGACCACCAGCAGGGCTGGGGCTTCGATCCCCGGCTCTTCCTGTCCATGTGTCAAAGTGTCTCTGAGCAAAGCACTGAACACCAAGTTGCTCCCGATGGTCAAGCCGGCATCAGTGTGTGTGTGAATGAGAAGTAAAACTCATAAAGCGCTTTGTCTGTGAAGGTTGACAAGTGCTTTATAAATGCAGTCCATTTACCATTTGCTGGGGCTGTATGCAGCCTGCAGACACAACTCAGGGCAGAAAAAATGTCCTGCAGACTTTGTTTTCAGTGAGATAGTCAAGCAGAGAGCTCTTTGTAGTAAAGTTTGTATTAAACATTATTTATTAGAATTAGGTTTTTTTATACTTTCATTTTTATGGAAAGCACATGAACTTTTTTTTACGTTTATTTCTCTTTTTTACGTCATGACGCTCTTAAATGTTAGAGGTCTGTGAAGTTGGTGCAGAGTAGATGGTAGATGGCTGCAGCACAGAGACAGAGGAGAGCACGTGTTTTACAATGACTCTTTCTCATTGGTCACGATGGAAAACATGTTAAAAAAATGCACATCGTTCACTGTGAGGCAGTTTTAGCTCTTCAGCTAAAAAATATCAAATTTTTACTGGTTATGACAATAAAAATTTCTCACTAAGTGATGAGTTAATTTTTCAAATGTTTCTTTGTAAATATCATAGACAGCAATAGCCTAAATAAGTCTCTCTCTCTCTCCTTCCCTCCTCCTGAAGCTGTCCGTGGTCCAGACTGTTGCTTGACTGACGTATTGCCTTCAAAACACTGATCTGGCTTATCTTTGAACTTTATTAAATGCTGTATTTCAGCTATATGTATGTAAGCTGTCACTGATGAAAGTGTCTTATTCTTTGTTGTCAGTGAACCTTTTTACTCAGTTTGCTTTTAAGAGCAGTCTGAGTGTAATTATCAGAAATGTGATGAATGTGGGGCCTGACCAACGTGGCAGCATGTAATCAAACACATGGTCACATGTAAACACACACAGTCCATTTACAGAAGTGTCATGTAGCAAAATGAACCAGCCACATGACGGAAACTTTATCCTGGTTTATTTGTCTCAGCAACTCTTGACAGTGACTGTGATCATCTCTCATTCTGTCTTCAGCTGAGGCCACAGTGGGAACATGTGAAAGGATCAATAGTGAGATCTTGGTTGTGCTCACAGTTGATAAGCAACGTGCTGCTGAAACATGTGGACCTCAGAGTTCAAACACAAGCGCAGCGCCTGCTGTCTGAAGCTTTGATTTCATTCATGGGCAGCGAACATGGAGACTCAGGCTGTTTGATTTCTGTGCACGTTGGAAACTGTTGGTTTAAGAGGCTTTTTCAAGTCCTGTTGGTTGATTTGTTTGCACAGATCCACAGCAGGTTTTGTCTGTTGCCTGGTGTTGGTTTGTGTGTGTGTGTGTGTGTGTGTGTGTGTTTGTGCGTGTGTGTGTGTGTGTGCGTGTGTGTGTGATAGCCTTCACCAGGGTACTGTACCATGAGACTACTATTACTACTACTAAACTATTACTGCATCACATACTCAGAATACTTTGTTCATCATCTGATAAAAAAAACTAAAATACTTAGTTTACTTACTTACTTTAAGCTGTAGTCTTATAATATTTGGGAATTATTTCTAGTGTTTTTACATCTTCTATTGTGGTCATGTGATTATATTGTTTCCTTTGATTTTCACTTTTTGCTGTTGCTTTAACCAAATTCTCCTGCAGGTGTTTGGTTTCATCTCATATCATATTAAGTACTTCATTCATGGTTCTGATGATGTCACTCAATATTAACAACCCCACTTCTTTCACATTAACTCACTCGTAGCTGGAAAACCAAAGTTAACAGAGCTCGTTGATTTCCAGCTTCATGATAGCAGTTATCCAGTGAAGCAGCTGACCAAAGAGAGCCAGACTAAGCTGAACCTGCTTCATGGTTCAGGCCTCTGGTGTGTGTCAGACTGGACGTGTCCCCGCTGGGATTCGAGCCCACGTCAGAGAGACATCCAGAGAGAGAAAGAACAGAACACATTCACCTTCATCAGTGTTGTTGATTTATTTGTTGTGTATCTCTGATGTTAACAGGTGAACTTGACGGACAGCAACGTTGCATTTTGTTTCAAAGGCCCGTACAGGCCTGGAAGCAAAAACGACTGTATTCTGATACCTAAGGGACCAGTCACCAGAGGTTATCTGGGTACAAACGAATGGACATATAGACCAGGATCCCATTATCATAGAGGTCTGCCTCAACTCACAGGTTCATCAACATGCGAGGTGTACGTGATTACACTGAATGGAAATAGCCAGGCGGTGAGTGTTGTTCAGTTTCATCAGTGTCCATCTGAATATCTCTTATAACAAATCAGTCAAAGCCTTTTCTTAAAGATTTAAGATGTTATTTCCTAACAGTGTCTGAATCTCCTGTTTTATGTTTGCAGGGTGTATTCTACTTCGCACAGTTTGGTGAACAAGGAGCTTTATCTGCAAGATTGCATTCAGCCTGGTCATCCAGTCCTGTGGTAGGTATATGTTTGATATGTTTGGGGACAAGTTAACACACACACACACACACACACATTTCCAGCAGTTGACTAGAAGTGATTCAGATGGAGTTTTGATGCTTTTGGAGAGGCTGGTTTATGTTTAAAGACTTTTAAGAAAAATAAGAAAGTATCCAGGATGTTAACAAAACCATGAAAGCTCAGAACACTTCACAGACATGTTGCTTTATTTGGACAAGACAGTTTTAGTTCAGTTTGTCCACAAAGTTTTGTTCATATCTTCACGTGTTGTGCTTCTGTCCTGTCAGTGTGTGACAGTAACCTCTGTGATGTCGCTTCTTTGTAGGAGGCCATTGTGCAGGTCGATGATGTTAAAGTGGATGACTGGAAAATGATCCCAGGTCTCACAAACTACACGGACATAAGTGGATGCAGACACTCAGGTTAGCAGAGCAAATAATTATTAAAGGACCAATTCACCCAAATTACAAACAGTCGTATTTCATCTCTTCCCTCTGGTGGAATCTGACCAGTCAGATAGTTTTGGTTTTATTTGTCCAGGTATTGAGCTCTCTGTCTGAGATTTCTGCCTCCACCGAACACAGTGCAGATCATTCAGTTTGTGATGCTGACAGCATTATAAGACATTTAAAACATTCAACAGCAACGTCTCTTTCCACAAACAGGGTCCATCCACACAACACACTGGAGTAGTTTCAGTTCAACTACAAACCACAAACTGAACTCCATTCACCTCCATTGTATCAGAGTGGAGGCAGAAATCTCACACGGCTGGACAGATATGATAAAATCAGTTGCTTTGTAATGTGGATGAACTGACTATTTAAACGGGCCCTCAGGGGTCCTCGAAGCCAAACGACATTATAAAGTTACTGTTAGAGTTTGTACACGATTCAGCAATCTGAGTTTTTTACAGGTGCTCTATTTCTACCAAAAACGGGAAAATGTGAATCAGAAGACTCCCCTGTAACCTGCAATGCTTCAGCAGTCCTCAACACCACTCCTTGTGGCTCCGGAGAGATCTGCCAGGGCGACGGCCAGTAAATATATTTAATTCATATGTCTAACAGAATGCAGTTTTCTGTTCTGTCATCATTTAGTTCTGTGTCATAGCTCAGTGTCAGTGAGTAGTTTCCATCCCATACATCAGTAGCATCTTTTCATGTCACTGTTGCTGTTCCTCAGTCATTTCCAAATGTCTCATCATGCTGATGATGCTACTTGTCCCAAACCTCTGTCAGATGTGTCTTGGTTGCCACGTGCACTGTAACCGGCTCCACTGTCATCGATCTCGGCGGTCAAGTTGTCTCTGTCCCGGATCGCTGTGCGTACACTCTGATGTCAGAATCAGGCGTCCACCTGCAGGCCGTCTTCCAGGACCGCCGTCGTAAAGATGTTAGCTTTTTGGACCATGTGATCCTACATCTGGATGACCCAGGCGTTAACTTTCACCTGGGACAAGGTGGGAGGGTTCAGGTAAGTTATCTACAGCCACAGTTTCACTTGGAGCGAGTGACGGACTTTGATCCAGAGTCCTCCTCACATCCTCCTGGTTGTTGGATCTCGTCAGTGTTCAGAACATTCAGCTGTTACTGTGGGTTGAAGTTTCTATTTTTGTGCTGCTGCTTTCCATTAATGTGCCAAAAGCAATCATCATTTGATCTTTTTGTTTCGTCTGCATCCTTTCAAGCCAAGACAAGAAGTTCATAAAAAGAGGCACCCCCCAACATATTATTTATTTCATTTTATTCCAAAGTAACACCATGGTATATGCAGACACTGTGTTAATGTTCTGAGGTAAAAATGTCCTGTTTACTCAAACGCTTATTGTTTGACGTTGTGGTTTAGTTCACAAATATTCACTGTGCTCCAGTTTCCATGATACGGTTAATAAGTTGAAAACACATATATGGCAGGATATTTGTGCGAGTTCCATAAGACTGTCTGAGATTCAGTGTGGATTGATACATTTAATAAAATGGAAGCATATCTGTTCTGTGAGAAAACACTTTCTATGTAAATTGGCCACGGCCTCTCTCTCCAGTTCACCGGCCCTCCCCCACCATGCAATGGGTGCTGGAGATAGGAGACTGTCACATCCTCATACAGACAGCTGCTGTGATGACTTCCCCCTGTCCTGTGCATAAGCATGAACACCCCCTGCTGCTGATTGGCCAGAGTAGTGTTGTGTTGTACGCTCCAAGCCACTGTGTTTACATGCCCATTTACAGAGCCAGGGCTGCATATGGACACCATTTTCTTCAGTCCACACACAGAATGGACAGTTAGCGGACCTTGAGGAGATATTTTCTGAATTTGACAAAAAGTGTATTGGATTAGAATCACTGACTTTACTTTTAATCCTGAATGAAGCTTGCAGAAAGAGTGTATACTTTAAGTTTTACTCTATTTGTTATGTAGCAAAAACATTCACAAGCACAATATATTATTAAGGTCCTATGTTACCTGAAACTGGAGAACATAACAGCCATCATAATTTCAATGAATGTTATTGAATGTGAAGAACATATTTAAAAATTGATTTTTGAATAAATAAGGGTCAAATTGAACGCAGAACACTCTCTACAGTTTGTATAAAAATGAGTATCAGCTGCACAAAAGTAGAAAAGTTGTGAAATTTGATCATTTTTATATATTCTCACTTTGAGAAAAGTCATAATATATCTGGCTGAAAGAAAAAGTGTTTAGGGTGTTATTACTGCACTCAAATGTAAAAGCGGGTCAGATTTGACCTGGATGGTGTGTAAGGGTTCACATGACAGTTGACAGTGTTTCCTACTTAGACCACAACAGGGAGTGTAACCTTACATCTGTCACACATGTTGTACTGCAGTGCTGAGAGGAAAGGCTGGACAGAAACCTGTCAACAATGTGTCATTTTGTGTATTTTTGTGGATAAGCGAGCATAAAATGTGTAATAAGTGGACATATGTGTAGAGTTATTGCAGAGGGTCATATATATGGTGGGAAAGTTGGCTGTTTATTCATGTTGAGAATGTTTTGGCAGAGGTTTAACTGTTAGCTATGTCAACTTAGCAGCTAAGCTAACCTGTGCTAGGTGTTCAGGGACCCTGTGGTGCTGTTTTAAGAGTCTGTGCTTGAATTACCTTGTTACCAGTGATGGAACAAGGACTCAGGTCCTTTACTTAAGTAAAAGTAGAAATATCACAATGTAAAAATACTTAATTACAAGTAAAATTCCTGCATTTAAAATCCTACTTAAGTAAAAGTACAGAAATATTAGCAGGTACATTTACTTAAAGTATTAAAGGTAGTAGTACTTGTTTTGCAGAAGAAAATTGGGCTGTGAATATGTTAAATACATTTGATAAATTGCATTATTAATACTGATGAATCAGTTCATAAACAGCAATTTATTGTCATTATTTGATCTTCAGGAGTTTATAAGAATCACAAGATAAATATGAGCAACAGTGAGATGATAGTTTGTGTAGGAAAGAAGAAAACTAAAATTCTGCTTCATAAACTGAAATTCATTTTCTGGAACTTTTCTCTCATCTTTTCGTTTCTTTGTGAAATATTGCAGTTTCATCTCTTTGGGTTTTATGTGTTTGAAGTTTAGAGCAACTAACAACTCACAGACATCTGAAAACACGATGAAAAGACACAACTACACACTGATTTCATGTTAAGTTCAGAACCGCTGCTTTAATCTTAACTAATACAGCAAAATTAACAGACTCATCTTATTTCATGTGAAGTGTTAATCTGAAAAGCAACTAAAGCTGTAGATGAATGTAGTGGAGTATAAAGTACAATATTTCCCTCTGAATTGTACAGAAGTAAAAAAAATTTAAATACTCGAATAAAGTACAAGTAATTTATATTCAAATGTAGGTTGTTACTTTTGATCACTGCTTGCTGTCATGTTTGATGGTGTGTTTCCTCCACTTTGTCCCTCTGCTGTGATGCAGCTGAACGACACAAAGCTGAGCCTCAGCAGCACGCCTGTGGAGCATCATGGTGTGCAGCTCTCTAAGGACCAAACTGGAGTCACAGCCAAGCTGGTGCACTCCAACTACAACACCTCTATCTTCTTTGATGGCTACACAGCACAGATCCACATGACAGGTACAGAAAAACACGTCCTACATGGATAAAAGAAGGCGGCAGCCAGTTTTTTCTCTGTTTGTCTCCATATGAGAAGAATGAACAACTATCTTACAAATGTTGTTTTTCAAACTGAAACATTATTTTGCTATACGCTGATGATGCTGATTGATTTACAAAAAAGAATTTGGCCATATGGTGCAGTAAACCCAGAATGCATGGCATCAACTTGAACAACCCATGTTTCTTTGCACAAAGTAAATTTAGTATGTGTTGTCTATATTATGTTTAGATGTTTATATGCTGTATATGTATGTTTATATGACATTTATATTGTGTGTTTATATTATGTGCTTTACTAACTCTGTTTATCATTTAACATTTTCTTACATTTTTCTCTGTTCACATTTTAAGCTTGTATCCTGTCTTCAACATGTTGTATCTCTTTGCACAGTGGGATGGGAGGGGGGGTTAAAAGCAGCTCTCAAAGACTTATAACGAACAGTGGAAAGAGGAAATCTGGAATAAGCCCCAACTTTCAGATCAAAGGAGATTACTGCACAGAATCATACATTACAGTTATCAGAGAGGTCTGAGGTCCTTATGTGCACGCTGGTTACTGAGGCCTTGATGTGTTTCTTGTGATTTTGGTTTTGTTGAGGATGAATTTCATTTTGTTTCATCAGTTCATGTACAGCAAACTATTGAGTTCATTATCTGCAAAATTCCATGAAAGGATCCTGATTTGTTTCAGTTGACTGAAGGTGAAACTGTATGCTGAGTCTGTATTTTAAGAGATTTTTGTTTTAGTGAGATTAATAGAAAACGTGTGCTGGTTAATATTAGCATATCTGTTAGCATATGGCCCGATGCTGCTGAGGTTGGGTCTATGACTGAAGACACTTGACAGCTGGCGTTAAGAAGGACGGGGAGCTGCTGGTCTGCTTTCTGCTCTGTTTGTACGTTCAGATGTGATCATACTGTGACTGTATGAATCAGTGGTTGACAGCTGTCCTTTAGTGAGCAGCCGTGTGCATCCAGTCCGACAATTTATTGATCTGAATCACATTCTCTCCTCAAACTGTCCATTACCAGGCGGAAACACCCTGCAGGGTTTATGTGGCAACTCCAGCCGGTCTTTGAGTGAAATGAAGGTCTCTGCGTACAGCTCAAGCAGGTAAGACCACTTCACTGCTGTGAGTGCTGCCTCGTCACTGGGCTGCATGTATACTAGTAGTGCCTGTGTGTGTTTATATGAAGGAGTGAGGCCTGGGGAACACTCCTGACTTCTGCTGTTTGTCTCTCCCTAGCTGTGAGGAACAGCACGAAGAAGCTGCTGACAGTCAGATCGACTGCAAGACAGTGAAGGAACGGTGAGCAGAGACACACCTGAACACACATCAAACTCTCCTTTGATCTATAAAACAACCAGAGTTACTCTTCATCACACGTTGATCTGTGAGAAAAAGAACATGTTGTTCATGTTTCATGTTGTCTGATGTGAGCAGGGATGAAGCTGGAAGCCAAACACACCTGAACTCAGATTATACACCTTTTTATTTGGGGAACAGAGTTTTTGTGTCAATCTGTCTACACAACACCTGTCCTGTTATTAGACCCAATAACACTAACCTTTGTCTTGTTCTTCATGTTAGTAATCATTGACCTTATCTTTCTGTCTGACTGGACTTGATCGTTCTCTCTCCCATGACAGCTGTAATCTCCTGAAGGAGGATCCCTTCACCTTCTGCCACAACCACACCAACCCCGAGCCCTTCATCACCGCCTGCACCAACACTCTGTGCAAATACCCAGCAGTGGACGGTCTCAACTGCCAGTTCCTGGAGGCTTACGCCAGAGCCTGCAGCCTGCAAAGCAAAGACACGCTGGAGGACTGGAGGTCAAAGGCCAGCTGCCGTAAGACCGTCCTTTACTGTCATTCAGTTATATTTTATAGGGCATGATAGGACAAGATGAGCCCAGATAACAGTGAGGACAGAACAGGAATCAAGAACTCTACTACAAGTAAAGACCTGCATTCAGATTTACAGTAAAATATGAAAAATAGAGGCAGTAGGTGCAGTGCATGTGATCAGATCAGATCTTCTGCGGACAGTGAAATGGCCGCCTTCTCTGTCAACAGTGTTTCAGATGTAGACGGGACAAAGTGTTCTTCATATTTGACTGAATAAAGAACAAAGTTTGGTTGAGCTGTGTGATAATCTCATGCACGCTGTTACTAAACTGCTCACAAGGAGTCAGGATCCGATCAGCTGTCGTTCCTGTTTATCTTACTGACTGACTGTAGTAAGTATTGATCTTTGTTTGATCTTTCAGCCTCCCCCCAGGCCTTCTGTCAGGACAAGTTCTGCAGTGCTCATGAGTTCTGTGCAGAGGACATCAGTGGTGGAACCAGCTGCTACTGTCGGGCCATTTTTGGCTCCAAGTACAGATCGACAAACACTTTTGGTATGAAGACTGAACAAGGAGACCCGTCTCACACGTGAAATGACACAATATGACATCAAATATCATAGTTTACATGTGAAAACATGAATTTATTTTGTGAGCTGGAAATACAGCATCTGACATACTGTCACATGAAGTGAGAATTCTCTGTTGGTTCACAACAACCACAGACACTTTCTCACACTGGATCGATTATTAATTTTATTAAAAAAGTATTGATTAGTGGAATATGATGTTTTTTTAACCACGCAAGTACAACAACAACTGCAGGGTGGTAGGTCTTAGGCACACAGACAGTGTAGGCGTCTCTATGTGCACCTGCTGTTTTGGTTCATGTATGTGCAGCAGCACAATGTGCAAAAGGGCTATATGAAGGTGAATAGAGATCAGCATTTGTGGTGATTATTAAATACTCTCTCAGCCAGTCACATCACTGCTCTCATAGCTCTGAAACAGCTGAGCCAATCACAGTTAAATGTGATAACAGCAGCTCAACAAACAGAAGGCTTTTCTTCACGAAATGTCTGGATGGTTCAGAGCGTCATGACATGAACACACATCACCACAAATCTGCAGCCAAAGACAGATGGAGTAGTTTTTGTCATCAATGAGTTACTATAATAATGAAAAATAAAGAAATTGATTTGGTGAAGTCGTTTATATGATTATATCGGATCAACACAATTTCAGCAGTAATTCCAGTGTATCTTACCTCGTACATGGTCACATAGTTCAGTAATTAATTTTACACAACACACTACTTTTGCTGATATATAAAGTTGGAAAAGAGGCTGATGAGCTGCTAATCCAACCTCTCCTTCATGAAAAAGCAGAATATCAAGTTATAACCAACCAGTGTGTAACAGCACTGTGCTCTGACGCAATACTTCTCAGAGGAGTGTTAGTGTTTAATTGAAATAAATTAGTTATATTTTAAGCATTAATCTGTTGTTACAGCATATCTGCAGCAAGTATTTAGTTTAATCCTGTTGATAAAATCACCAAAGCAGCAGCAGATTGGCGTTGCACCAGAAACAGACATGGTTCTGAGACATCTGTCTTCAGGGTGACTTCTAGGACCAAATTTCAACCAAAATACAACGACTGTCTTTGCACTGCTTTATTTGAATGAACCTCCCACCTGTGCACTGTGTGCTGGTCACCAAAATGCCACACAGACGGGCAAAGTGAGTTTTAAGATCAGGAAAATACAAAACTGTCAGAGCACTGGTCGGGCTGGTCGTTGCGCCTCCATGAAAATAGCCCTCACTGTTGCACGTATGTGTGTTTCATTCTCCTCGTCTGTCCTGCTGTACAGGTGAGCCGACCATCTGCAACCAAAACTCTGCTTCACTTAAGCTGGTTGGTTGTCTCCTGGAGGAAAAAAGCATCGACTACTCTGTCTTACACCTCAATGACCCAAACTGCAGAGGTCAGCGGGACAGCAAGACCCACATGGTGACCTTCAGCTTCGACAGCAGCAACGTCTGTGGGACGGTGGTCAAGGTGGGCTTCTCTTCTCTACTTACTGACTCTCCAGTCAGAGCCAGTCAGATCCCTTCTACCTCTCAGCTGAGCTTTTCCTCACACTTGTAGTGTTTGTGATCCATGTGTAACTGCAGGGGCGTGGTCAAGACACGCCACCTCCTTTGTTCCCTGAAATACTGGGGATTTATGAAGCTTATTCTGACACACAGCCAGTCAACACCTCAACAGTGTCAGATGTTACAATATACAATACAGTTTCTGTACCGTACAATGCAATAACTAATGGGGATCTGAACAAACAAAACAACAGGTGAAATCCAAACATGAATGTGTGGTTTCCTTCACCTGAAACCTCACCTGCAGTAACACTGTCTGAATCCCTGTGACCCTGCAGGCCGACAGCAGCAAAATCATGTACAAGAACGCCATCA
The DNA here is from genome assembly GCF_910596095.1 of Thunnus maccoyii. Lineage (NCBI taxonomy): Eukaryota > Metazoa > Chordata > Actinopteri > Scombriformes > Scombridae > Thunnus > Thunnus maccoyii. Next base: position 1,958,154 of record NC_056543.1, read on the forward strand.
TGACTCGGAACAGCTCTGGCCCCATCACTCGTCATGACCAAGTGAACATCGACTTCTCCTGCTTCTACAACCAGCCAGACACCAGGACTGTGGCCTTCAAAATCAAAGACAGGTGAGTGGTTCAACAGGTTTGACCCTGATTCACCTCTGAAGTCACAGCTGACAGTTTATTCTCACATTTAAATAAAGTGAAAAAGTAAAGTTACTTTAAAACCTGTGCTGGTTGAAACAGATTTATTTTTTTAACTCTGAAGTTATGAAACACTGAATCATGAATGTTTGGGATCAAATTTCGCTGTCTTCCCTCTTAATATGACTTAATCCATTCACCATTCACTCATGTTCATGTGGACAGTTTAAGTGACTCTCAGCTGAAAAATCAAGGATTCATATTTCCTGCTGAATGTAAAGCAAAGGAGTTACAACTGAATTTAAAATGGAAAGGTTGAGTTTCACTGGACTGAAGCTTGTTCGAGGCCTGTGCTAAAGTGTGTGTTTTGTGGTTCTTCCTGTGTGTTGGACAGTAGATGATTCATTGTTGGAGCTGTTGAACTACTGTGTATATGCACTGCTGTGGTTTTACTGGTGACACATCATCTTTAGCATGTACCTGTGGAGATCAGCTGATGTCTGCATACAGAGAATTAATCAGATAATAAATGTGTGTGTGTGTGTGTGTGTGTGCTCTGCAGCTCTGTGATCCAGCAGATTGTATCTGGAGCTTGGAATTACACTCTGACCATGAAGGCCTACACCGATGCCGACCGCACTCAAGCTGTGGAGTCCAGCACAGAAATTCAACTGGAGCAGACCATCTGGGTGGAGCTGAAGACGGACGGGCTAGATGACAAACTCGTCGCTGTGGTGACCGACTCCTGCTGGGCGACCAACGAGCCGTCACCCAGTGAGATTCTGAGATATGACCTGATCATTGGGGGGTGAGAGACACAGAGGTGGAAGCCAGTCTGCGGCTTTTCACTGCTGCTTTGACATTTCTCAGTCAGTTCTATACGAATAAGAAGTGAAGATTCATTAAGAATCCTGCTTTCTGATTCGACTTATCGACTACTGAAAGCAAAGTCTGGTCCTACCACACTTACCTCGACTTTATTTGATTTGATATCCAGCTATAAAAATTCAGAACTTCTTATCCTGGGTGATATAAACAATAACTGGTTAACTAATGCTTCTGATAATCTAAAAAATCTCTGCAATGGATTCAATCTCACACAGCCTATTTCTTCACCTACTTATCCAGATCCAAAAAGTGCAGAAAAGGCCACACTCGAAGATATTATTTTGACCTCAACATTATAAATCTAGTGGTGTTTTTCCTCTCGGCTTCAGTGACCACTGCCAAACAGCATGCATCCATGACACGAAATAACAAAGATTCAAACGAAATATCACTGTCAAAAGGAATTTTAAACACTTTTCTGAGCAAGCATTTTTGTTTGATTTGTACTAAAGTGATATTGGGTTTACCATGGCAATTCCTGATCCACACTTGGCGTTGGATTATTTAATAAAAACATTTAATTCCATTGCAGACAAGCATTCGCCTTTTACGAAATTCATAGTCAAAAACAGGAACAATCCTTGGTTTCATTTGGTAAATAGCTGAAATGTTACATGAAAGGGATGCTCCCTGGCACAAAGCGCGAACAACTAAATCATCCTCTGATTGGCAATATTTTTGTCAACAATGTAATAGGTGTTTCACTGTTATTTAAAATGCTAAATCTTCATTTTATGTCTCTGCACTATCTGAGAGTAAAGGAAACCCAGCAATTTTTTGGAAAAAGGTCAAATTATTTTCCCATAGTCCTACTTCATCCTGTGAAATAGTTCATTTTATTGCATCAGGTTATTTATCTGAAACTGCTGGATTTCCTCCCTCCACCTCTGATCATAGTGCACATTACTGGACAAACACTTTGGGCACTCAGACCCTTTCATTGGAGCCTTTTGCGAATCTTGAAGTGTTTAATGCTCTTTGTTCTATCAATCCAAAAAATTTATGATCATTCAGAGCCAAGGCTTTTAGTATTAGCAGCTCAATTTTTAGTTGAATGCTTAACTTATATTTTTAATCTGACTTTGGTAACAGGAAGCATCCCTGACATTTGGAAGACAGCCTACATTCTACCTTTACATAAAGGGGCTCAGTCCAATGAGCTACATAATCATCGACCAATTTCTAAACTATCATGTATAGCTTATGTGTTAGAGAAAGTGGTAAATGATCAGGTGAGAACATTGTTAGATCAACAAATAAATGATAAATGTTTTTAAATCTTATCAATCAGGATTTAGAGCTGGTCATAGTAATGTGATGGCAGCATTAATAGTCTTGAATGATGTTGCTAATGCATTAGATAACAGGCAGGATTGTGTCGCCCTTTTTATTGGTTTATCTAAGGCTTTTGATACTGTCAACCATCAAATTCTTTTGAAACACTTGAAATCTATTGGATTTGATGAAAAATCTTGTTCTTGGTTTGCAAATTGTCTCAGAGGTATAATTCAAGCTGTTGTGGTTTATGGCTATATGTCAAGCTTTAGGAGTGTAAACAATAGTGTGCCACAGGGTTCCATTTTAGACCCACTTTTATTCACTATTTTTATAAATGAATTAGGTGAAAAAGTGACAAAAAAGTCAATTCATCTGTACACAGATGACGCTATTACCTATAGAATAGCGCTTTCTGTTACCCAGATTGCTCAAAACTTGCATACTGATTTCTGTGCAGTACAGCAAACATTGATTGATGTTAAATTACTATTAAACTCAGATAAACAAAATGTATGCTGTTTTCTAGAAAACTGACAGTACCATGGAAGTAAGTATTACTACTTTTAATGGGACACCGATTGAAAGAGTATCCTCTTATAAATACCTTGGTTTCTGGATAGATGATGAGCTATACTTCAAAAAACGTATTGATGAAATGACTAAATCTCGAAAAGCAAACTGGCATTCTTTTATAGAAATAAGTCTGCATGTCATACGCAGAATTATAGAAAGCAAACTCTATGGACTATGGTGGTGTTATTTATAAGCACTCTCCTGATTCTACTCTTAAACGTCTCGATGCAGTCTATCATTCCGACCTAAGGTTCATAACCGGAATTGGCTTTAAAATATAACATATAACATTTTTTGCCTCTTTATTTTTCTTTCTTTCTCATTAGCCTTTTCATCCTATATAGGTATGAGTGTGCTTTTTTTAGTTGTGCTTTTTAATGTGCAAAAACAAAGAATAATAAGAACCAGAATCAAGAAGCAGAATCAGAGTCAGAGTCCATAAAATGGAAACTGTCATAAACTCCCATCAGAGAGACTCGCAGTGAGTTCAGACTGAGTCAAACGTAGATGAGACGTTCAGAGGAATCTGTGATTCTGGGGATGCTGATGCAGCTTCTAACATCTGGTGTGTTTTCTTGTTTCTGAGCAGCTGTTCGAACCCTGCTGACCAGACGGTGAAGGTGCAGGCTAACGGACTGGGAACATCCAACTACTTCTCCTTCAACATGTTCCAGTTCTCTGGGAAGTCTGGTGACGTCTACCTGCACTGCAAACTCAACCTGTGTGTGAAGAAGAAGAACAGCACCTGCGCCCCGGTACGCCTGCTTCCCAAATCTACTCACAGATACATGCAGAACAGCTGCCGTCTGAACACACTTCATTAAATACATGTTCTCATGATGGGTCGATCACATCTCAGATGATCAATACCATGTTCGATTTCAATGGTTACATATCACAGTACATTTTGACTGACTTCAACTAAAGTATTTATATTTTATTATTATTTTCAGTATGTCATATATGTTTTCTTTCTATCAGAAGCTCCAGTCAACTAATATCAGTGTAGGACTGACTGAAATCTAAATCTTCATCTGTGTCTTTGTCTTGAATTTTGTCTCAGAGCTGCAGCGGAGGTAAGAGAAGACGCAGATCTGCCAGGACTACATATGAGGATGTAAACCCAGCCTTCATCACCATGGCCTGGACTAATTAGGTAAAAGCTAAATGCTGATTTATGTCATTGCATTGCAGTTTGGGAGAAAAGACATCAGCATCACACAGCAGAGACTAATAACTAATCCTCTGGTTGTCTTCTCAGGTTGTTTCCATGGCAACTCGGACGGACCTACAGACTGTCGACCTTCAGCATGATTCCAGACTTTTGCTTCATCCTGATCAAGAGCCACGTTTCCTGAAAAGATTAGCTCAGTCGTTATTGCTAATGAAGCCACGCTAGCACAAAGCTGTGATAACTAAACACTCCTGATCCTCCTCCTGCTTTGATTGGCCGATTCAGTCCAGTTTAAAGTTAAGAGTTGATTCGGTCCAGCAGGAAACAATCTGCAGCTCACATGAACTGTGTGAATGAGGACATTCAGCCCCCATCAGCTCTGAGCATGTTAGCGTGGATCATGTGTCAGTAACAAACCTGAGTAAATCTATGATGGAACGTCTCTGCAGAACATTTTGCTGTGCCTTCCTCGGTGATTTACACTTTAAAAAGACCAAACAGGCAGCAACAGAACGGTTGATCTGAATCAGGTTCATGTCTTCATATCACACAGACTGCACCTCCTTCATACAGGATCTCACTGTTCTGTGATTAATCAGACCCAAAACATTGGAGCAACTTTTCTGCAGTTAAGCATTTTTTAAATAATCTACTTATTGTTACGGTGAAGGGAAACATATTATAACCAAATTATTACATCCTTAGTACATCTAAACTCAATAACAAGAACTTCAATTTACTCTCAAATACTGAAAAACAACTGATGATTGATACAAAGTAACTCAGGGATGTAGACATGGAAGGATTTACGGTGACCAAAGTGAATGTTTTCTTTCTTGTGTGCACTGACTAAAACAATGATGAATGAAGGGTTTTAAAGGGTTTAATTCACTACGCCTTACTTTCCATTTATTGTGGTTTCTGTATTAAACTAATGAAAACTATCTAATGGAGTTTTTCCACCAAAAAGAATGTGTATCATCCAAAAAGTCTGAGCACTGAAGGCTGTCAGATGTTGTATCAGAAGTGAAGAATAGGACACCAGCGTCCTGGTCCAAAAAGCAGGTTTATTGATTATCTGGAAAACCTGAAAAACTCAAACCTGAATAGAGTTGACCTGGAAGACACAGTGGATCCAAAGCTCATGGAGATGTTGTGCTCTGAAGTGTCAGTAAAGTTTTTCAGAGAAGTGGAGGACATTTATTCCATCCTGATGGCACTGGTTAGATAAGAGACAGTCATGCATACCATAGTATAACCTTCCTCTTTTCTATTTCTTTTGTATTTACTCTGGCTTGTTTGTGGTGAACAGCAGCCTGGAGACCATCATCAGCTTGTGCCTGTAACAGAATATCAGATCATGCTCAGTTCAGTCTCATTAATGGAGGAAAGTCACTCTTGAGCCCTGAGAGAAGGTTTGCCACAAAAAGGTTTTAATGTTCAGTCTGAGGGAAAGTCCATCAACATGCTGATTATCAGTAGATTCAAGTGAAATGTTAACTGTGACTTCAACTGAACCAAACATGTGGCTTTAATGACACTGAGACCTGCTGTGGTGCTGTTTCATCTTTATTATATTTTTGTTTAAGCATCAAAGACCAAATAAATGAAAATAAATGAATAAAGGGGATGTGGGTAAAAGAAAAACATGAGTTTGTGTGTTTTTATGGATTTCTGTAAAGTGTAAAGTCTTCACTGTGTGCTGTCCATAATCTTCAGTTTAATTTTTCTTTAACTGCGATCACTTGGACTCATATTTGATGAGTGCCGCTGGAAGCTGTTTCTTTATTTATATGGCACCTTTCAAAACAGTCAAAGTTACAAAGTACTACCAAACACCAAAAAGAGGAATTTAAAAAACTCAATAAAATCCAAAACAAAGAAGTCAACATAACATAATTAAAACAGTTACACAAATTACCATCAGTTCAGACACAGACATGGGATAAAAACAGGTTTTAAGAAGAAATTTAGAAGCAGATGCTGAGTTTGCCTGTCAGAGACCTTCATGTGTCTTCAACACAGAAACCACAAGTACAAAGTCAAGTGTATGGCCTTTGCAATGGCTGGGTTGCTTGATGTATGGAGTAAGATTAAAAGAATCAAAAATTCTGATAAAATCAGAAGTGAACAAAGAGGAAAATGGACAACACACATGGAAAGGACAAGAAATAATTAAAGCTGCAAGCAGCATTGAACGGGCTCTCACGCCTCCGCGAATGTCAGGCCGCAACGCAATCGAAGGGCTTCTGTCACGGGCATGTAGATGTCTTCAGACCTGGGCTGTTTTCAGACAGTGCAAGAAGGAGATAAACATCACTTCCTTCCACTATTTTGCCTGCTGCTGGGGCTACTTTGCTGAAATTTCGTAGGGGGCGCTACTCAGCCAGATTGTATCACTGATGGAATATTGTCATGTAGATGTGTTCATTTAAGTTTGGTGCAGACTGGAACATTTACAATAAAGTTATAGCAACTTCCTCTATCATGGCGAAAAATCAAATCTCAACAGTGTGAGACATGTCTGTCTTGCTCACACCTGTGTCATCAAAGTTATGCAGGTTTTGGGCCCATTCATTTGAATTTCAATTAGTAAATTGAAAACTCTTGATGAGTTTGTGCGTAAAACAAATTAATTTCCTAATTTTCATCAACTCTATTTTTTGAAAAGGAAAGAATTTTAACCCACATGACCTGGTGAAAGTTTGATTGAAATGTGTACTGTCAGGTGTGTAGAGACAATAAGTAACTGCAGCTGGACACAGAAAAATACTCATATATTTGAATGGAGAGTGTGAGCGAACCGCTAGGTGCTCGGGCCCTAATAAAGGAAAAACTGCAGTAGAGAGCTACAAATTTTAGTTCTGATAGTATTTTTCTACAGCACTTTATAACTAAACTGTCACCCTCACTTATTTTTCACTTCCCCTCATAGGTCATCCCCACTACTGAATTATAAATATAAGACCTATAATTATTGTAAAATAAATGATAACACCAAACTTCATACAAAGTTTGTATATAATGTACTGTATGTATATAGGCCTTTCTGCTTTATCCTGCAAAAATGAGCTGCATTCAACCCCCACACCAGTGGCGGCTGGTGACTCAAAAAATTGGGGAGGACAGGAGGAAAACCAACATGGAATCTTACAACAAACCGCATCAAACTATATCATTGTCCCCAACCTGATGAAATCGGGGAGGGGTGGGGGGCAATTTTATATGCCAATAAAACAATTTGCTTTTAAAAACAAAAACCCCTGAGTGGTGTAAAGGCTGTGTCTTTAAAGACATTTAGCATATACATATTGTGTCTAAACAAAGAAGAGCTCATTTTAGCCGTGGAGTGGTTCAGATGTGTGATTTTACCAACAAAGTGAAATTCAGATTTATAGTATTGTTCTATTGTGACAAAAGATTTATGTTCTCATCAAAAACAGACAAGATATCACATGATTTACATGTGTTTCCTATGTATTTTCTTAGTATACAGAAATATATAAAGTACCACAAAGCTTATAATGTGATACAGGAACAGATCAGTGCTGAATTCTAGAAAGACTGAACACTAAAAACATTCACAGATCTAAGTAGGTTCACATCAGAAAGTATGAATGCATGTACCAAATACATGACTTACACACTCTTATCTATGTGCATGACATACAAAATATAGTCTACCAAGGTGACATGTTAACACTAGGGGTGCAATGAATCACAAAACTCACGGTTTGGATCGTATCACAGATTTCAGTCAAAAAAGATTTCACAAGAAGTGTACTCTAAAATCCTCCTCTCTCCGCTCCTGGTGATGTCACTCCCTCAGTGCCGTGAAACATTCCGCAATACACACTCATTATAAAATCACAGGAGGAACAAGAAAAGACTTTAAAACTCACACTCTAATATCTCAAAAACAGTAAAAGATAGAAAACACATGTAAATTCAAGATTTGTAGGTCAAAGTCTCGTGACACATTGAAAGTTCAAATGAAGTTTGTATCTAAAACTATGTGGAAGCAGTAAATGTTCAAAAAGGTGTGGGTTCGCTCACACTCTCCATTCAAGTGTACGAGTATTTTTCTGTGTCCAGCTGCAGTTACTTATTGTTTCTACACACCTGACAGTACACATTTCAATCAAACTTTGACCAGGTCATGTGGGTTAAAATTATTTCCTTTTCTAAAAATAGACTTGATGAAAATTAGGAAATTAATTTGTTTTACACACAAACTCATAAAGAGTTTTCAATTTACTAATTGAAATTCAAGTGAATGGGCCCAAAGCTTGATGCCACAGGTGTGCGCAAGGTAGACATGTCTCACCCTGCAGAAAATTCTCACACTGTTGAGATTTGATTCGCCATGATAGAGGAAGTTGCTATAACTTTATTGTAAATGTTCCAGTCTGCACCATACTTTACATGTTTGATAAGACTGCCGGCCTGAACACGTCTACATGAAAATATTCCATCAGTGATGCAAACTGGCTGAATAGCACCCCCCATGAAATTTCAGCAAGGTAGCCCCAGCAGCAGGCAAAATAGTGGACAAAGGAGGTGACGTTTATCTCCTTCTTGCACTGTCTGAAAACAGCCATGTCTGAAGACATCTACATGCCCGTGACAGAAGCCCTTCGATTGCGTTGCGGCCTGACATTCGCGGAGGCGTGAGAGCCCGTTCAATGCTGCTTGCAGCTTTAATTATTTCTTGTTCTTTCCATGTGTGTTGTCCATTTTCCTCTTTGTTCACTTCTGATTTTATCAGAATTTTTGATTCTTTTAATCTTACTCCATACATCAAGCAACCCAGCCATTGCAAAGGCCATACACTTGACTTTGTACTTGTGGTTTCTGTGTTGAAGACATGATTTTTATTTTTTATTTTGCCGTCTCTGATCATGTCAGTGCCCTTCCAGGTTCCATTCACATCTCCTGCTCTAAAACTCCCCCACTTTGATTCACTCCTGCCCCCTAAATTCTGTCACAGTTCCTTATTTCTGGTAAGTTTTTACTACCTCAAACACAATACCTAGTCACCATAAATATGAGGGTCTCGACAAAGAGGAGCTTGTCAGTGTTTTTAATCTTATGTGAATATTAGTCGCACACCAAGCTGTCCAGCTGAATCCTCCACAGGAAGGAGTGGAGAATGTCTTCATTACTTTCACAATAATATAACAGAGACCCGGAGCACAGTGGTGCACTTTCTAAATCATCCACCCGTCCTTCTGACTGCATTCCCATTGTATTCTGAAAAGCAGTATTTCAGACGGTTGGTCCAGATATTTGAACCATTATGAACTGCTTTCAGTCTACTGGCATATCACTTCAGATTTTAAACATGTCACTGTTAATCCCTTTCAAAGAAGCCATCTTTGGATTCCTCTGTTAAAGCCATTTTAGACCCATTTCTAAGTTACCATTTTTAAAAAAATGACTCTGCATAATTTTTAATTAATGATTTTTAATTAATATTTTTTCTGTTATGAACACTTTTTTTTTAAAGCTTTCACACTGTGTTTCTCTTTCTGCACAGCACTGAGACTGCTCTGCATAAGCTTCAGCCATCTGAAAAACTATGTTGGCGTTAGTGATGTGGCTCAGGATTGGTTCATCTCTTATCTGTCCAACAGGTCCTTCTGTTATGCTTGGAGATGCCTTCTCCTCTCAAGCCCTTCTCATTTGTGGGGTCCCCAAAGGATAGATTCTGGATCCCCTTTCATTTACCATCTACATGCTACCCCTGGGCCACAACATAATATGTATTAATGATGTATGTCCTGAGAAAACCTGGAACACAGATTTTGCTGCTGAAATTAAGCATTTTCTGCAGTTTGAAATAATGATAATCACTTCTCTCACACCAGTACAAGTATCATGAAGAGTTGGGTCTGGGTGCCTTATCTAACAATGTTAAAAAAGAGGCCTGAAACCTATATGTAATTTCTTATTTAAAGTTGTCTTTTCATTTTCAGATGCCAAAAGTGGAACAATCCTGCTGAGACATTTAACCAAAAGTTCCCCTCATTTTCAGATCTGGAAAAGGTCACACATGCTCGTATATCTTTCAGACTCGACTGCTCCACCAAACTTTATTTTGGTCTAAGCGGGCCAGGCATCCAAAGACAACAGCTGATACAAACAGTCTTTTAACACATTCTAAGAGAAGTGACTACACCAGTCATCCTTTAGAATTTTAAGATTTGATTTTAAGATTTTACTGCTTGTTTTTAAAACCATGCATGATCAGATTCATATATCTATGACCATCTCCCTCCGTATGAACCTGTTTGCTGCTTGAGATCCTCCAGCAGGGCCGTAGGAATGGTTCCAAAATCTCGCCTTGACACTAAGGGTGATCGGTCCTTTGTTATCCAGGAACTGTGGAGCTCCCTGCCTGAAGGTCTCTGACAGGCAAACTCAGCATCTGCTTCTAAATTTCTTCTTAAAACCTGTTTTTATCTCATGTCTGTGTCTGAACTGATGGTAATTTGTGTAACTGTTTTAATTATGTTATGTTGACTTCTTTGTTTTGGATTTTATTGAGTTTTTTAAATTCCTGTTTTTGGTGTTTGGTAGTACTTTGTAACTTTGACTGTTTTGAAAGGTGCCATATAAATAAAGCTTTATTTTAAAGAAACAGCTTCCAGCGGCACTCATCAAATATGAGTCCAAGTGATCGCAGTTAAAGAAAAATTTAACTGAAGATTATGGACAGCACACAGTGAAGACTTTACACTTTACAGAAATCCATAAAAACACACAAACTCATGTTTTTCTTTTACCCACATCCCCTTTATTCATTTATTTTCATTTATTTGGTCTTTGATGCTTAAACAAAAATATAATAAAGATGAAACAGCACCACAGCAGGTCTCAGTGTCATTAAAGCCACATGTTTGGTTCAGTTGAAGTCACAGTTAACATTTCACTTGAATCTACTGATAATCAGCATGTTGATGGACTTTCCCTCAGACTGAACATTAAAACCTTTTTGTGGCAAACCTTCTCTCAGGGCTCAAGAGTGACTTTCCTCCATTAATGAGACTGAACTGAGCATGATCTGATATTCTGTTACAGGCACAAGCTGATGATGGTCTCCAGGCTGCTGTTCACCACAAACAAGCCAGAGTAAATACAAAAGAAATAGAAAAGAGGAAGGTTATACTATGGTATGCATGACTGTCTCTTATCTAACCAGTGCCATCAGGATGGAATAAATGTCCTCCACTTCTCTGAAAAACTTTACTGACACTTCAGAGCACAACATCTCCATGAGCTTTGGATCCACTGTGTCTTCCAGGTCAACTCTATTCAGGTTTGAGTTTTTCAGGTTTTCCAGATAATCAATAAACCTGCTTTTTGGACCAGGACGCTGGTGTCCTATTCTTCACTTCTGATACAACATCTGACAGCCTTCAGTGCTCAGACTTTTTGGATGATACACATTCTTTTTGGTGGAAAAACTCCATTAGATAGTTTTCATTAATTTAATACAGAAACCACAATAAATGGAAAGTAAGGCGTAGTGAATTAAACCCTTTAAAACCCTTCATTCATCATTGTTTTAGTCAGTGCACACAAGAAAGAAAACATTCACTTTGGTCACCGTAAATCCTTCCATGTCTACATCCCTGAGTTACTTTGTATCAATCATCAGTTGTTTTTCATTATTTGAGAGTAAATTGAAGTTCTTGTTATTGAGTGTAGATGTACTAAGGATGTAATAATTTGGTTATAATATGTTTCCCTTCACCGTAACAATAAGTAGATTATTTAAAAAATGCTTAACTGCAGAAAAGTTGCTCCTATGTTTTGGGTCTGATTAATCACAGAACAGTGAGATCCTGTATGAAGGAGGTGCAGTCTGTGTGATATGAAGACATGAACCTGATTCAGATCAACTGTTCTGTTGCTGCCTGTTTGGTCTTTTTAAAGTGTAAATCACCGAGGAAGGCACAGAAAAATGTTCTGCAGAGACGTTCCATCATAGATTTACTCAGGTTTGTTACTGACACATGATCCACGCTAACATGCTCAGAGCTGATGGGGGCTGAATGTCCTCATTCACACAGTTCATGTGAGCTGCAGATTGTTTCCTGCTGGACCGAATCAACTCTTAACTTTAAACTGGACTGAATTGGCCAATCAAAGCAGGAGGAGGATCAGGAGTGTTTAGTTATCACAGCTTTGTGCTAGCGTGGCTTCATTAGCAATAACAACTGAGCTAATCTTTTCAGGAAACGTGGCTCTTGATCAGGATGAAGCAAAAGTCTGGAATCATGCTGAAGGTCGACAGTCTGTAGGTCCGTCCGAGTTGCCATGGAAACAACCTGAGAAGACAACCAGAGGATTAGTTATTAGTCTCTGCTGTGTGATGCTGATGTCTTTTCTCCCAAACCGCAGTGCAATGACATAAATCAGCATTTAGCTTTTACCTAATTAGTCCAGGCCATGGTGATGAAGGCTGGGTTTACATCCTCATATGTAGTCCTGGCAGATCTGCGTCTTCTCTTACTTCCGCTGCAGCTCTGAGACAAAATTCAAGACAAAGACACAGATGAAGATTTAGATTTCAGTCAGTCCTACACTGATATTAGTTGACTGGAGCTTCTGATAGAAAGAAAACATATATGACATACTGAAAATAATAATAAAATATAAATACTTTAGTTGAAGTCAGTCAAAATGTACTGTGATATGTAACCATTGAAATCGAACATGGTATTGATCATCTGAGATGTGATCGACCCATCATGAGAACATGTATTTAATGAAGTGTGTTCAGACGGCAGCTGTTCTGCATGTATCTGTGAGTAGATTTGTGAAGCAGGCGTACCGGGGCGCAGGTGCTGTTCTTCTTCTTCACACACAGGTTGAGTTTGCAGTGCAGGTAGACGTCACCAGACTTCCCAGAGAACTGGAACATGTTGAAGGAGAAGTAGTTGGATGTTCCCAGTCCGTTAGCCTGCACCTTCACCGTCTGGTCAGCAGGGTTCGAACAGCTGCTCAGAAACAAGAAAACACACCAGATGTTAGAAGCTGCATCAGCATCCCCAGAATCACAGATTCCTCTGAACGTCTCGTCTACGTTTGACTCAGTCTGAACTCACTGCGAGTCTCTCTGCTGGGAGTTTATGACAGTTTCCATTTTATGGACTCTGACTCTGATTCTGCTTCTTGATTCTGGTTCTTATTATTCTTTGTTTTTGCACATTAAAAAGCACAACTAAAAAAAGCACACTCAGACCTATATAGGATGAAAAGGCTAATGAGAAAGAAAGAAAAATAAAGAGGCAAAAAATGTTATATGTTATATTTTAAAGCCAATTCCGGTTATGAACCTTAGGTCGGAATGATAGACTGCATCGAGACGTTTAAGAGTAGAATCAGGAGAGTGCTTATAAATAACACCACCATAGTCCATAGAGTTTGCTTTCTATAATTCTGCGTATGACATGCAGACTTATTTCTATAAAAGAATGTCAGTTTGCTTTTCGAGATTTAGTCATTTCATCAATACGTTTTTTGAAGTATAGCTCATCATCTATCCAGAAACCAAGGTATTTATAAGAGGATACTCTTTCAATCGGTGTCCCATTAAAAGTAGTAATACTTACTTCCATGGTACTGTCAGTTTTCTAGAAAACAGCATACATTTTGTTTATCTGAGTTTAATAGTAATTTAACATCAATCAATGTTTGCTGTACTGCACAGAAATCAGTATGCAAGTTTTGAGCAATCTGGGTAACAGAAAGCGCTATTCTATAGGTAATAGCGTCATCTGTGTACAGATGAATTGACTTTTTTGTCACTTTTTCACCTAATTCATTTATAAAAATAGTGAATAAAAGTGGGTCTAAAATGGAACCCTGTGGCACACTATTGTTTACACTCCTAAAGCTTGACATATAGCCATAAACCACAACAGCTTGAATTATACCTCTGAGACAATTTGCAAACCAAGAACAAGATTTTTCATCAAATCCAATAGATTTCAAGTGTTTCAAAAGAATTTGATGGTTGACAGTATCGAAAGCCTTAGATAAACCAATAAAAAGGGCGACACAATCCTGCCTGTTATCTAATGCATTAGCAACATCATTCAAGACTATTAATGCTGCCATCACATTACTATGACCAGCTCTAAATCCTGATTGATAAGATTTAAAAACATTTATCATTTATTTGTTGATCTAACAATGTTCTCACCTGATCATTTACCACTTTCTCTAACACATAAGCTATACATGATAGTTTAGAAATTGGTCGATGATTATGTAGCTCATTGGACTGAGCCCCTTTATGTAAAGGTAGAATGTAGGCTGTCTTCCAAATGTCAGGGATGCTTCCTGTTACCAAAGTCAGATTAAAAATATAAGTTAAGCATTCAACTAAAAATTGAGCTGCTAATACTAAAAACCTTGGCTCTGAATGATCATAAATATTTTGGATTGATAGAACAAAGAGCATTAAACACTTCAAGATTCGCAAAAGGCTCCAATGAAAAGGTCTGAGTGCCCAAAGTGTTTGTCCAGTAATGTGCACTATGATCAGAGGTGGAGGGAGGAAATCCAGCAGTTTCAGATAAATAACCTGATGCAATAAAATGAACTATTTCACAGGATGAAGTAGGACTATGGGAAAATAATTTGACCTTTTTCCAAAAAATTGCTGGGTTTCCTTTACTCTCAGATAGTGCAGAGACATAAAATGAAGATTTAGCATTTTGAATAACAGTGAAACACCTATTACGTTGTTGACAAAAATATTGCCAATCAGAGGATGATTTAGTTGTTCGCGCTTTGTGCCAGGGAGCATCCCTTTCATGTAACATTTCAGCTATTTACCAAATGAAACCAAGGATTGTTCCTGTTTTTGACTATGAATTTCGTAAAAGGCGAATGCTTGTCTGCAATGGAATTAAATGTTTTTATTAAATAATCCAACGCCAAGTGTGGATCAGGAATTGCCATGGTAAACCCAATATCACTTTAGTACAAATCAAACAAAAATGCTTGCTCAGAAAAGTGTTTAAAATTCCTTTTGACAGTGATATTTCGTTTGAATCTTTGTTATTTCGTGTCATGGATGCATGCTGTTTGGCAGTGGTCACTGAAGCCGAGAGGAAAAACACCACTAGATTTATAATGTTGAGGTCAAAATAATATCTTCGAGTGTGGCCTTTTCTGCACTTTTTGGATCTGGATAAGTAGGTGAAGAAATAGGCTGTGTGAGATTGAATCCATTGCAGAGATTTTTTAGATTATCAGAAGCATTAGTTAACCAGTTATTGTTTATATCACCCAGGATAAGAAGTTCTGAATTTTTATAGCTGGATATCAAATCAAATAAAGTCGAGGTAAGTGTGGTAGGACCAGACTTTGCTTTCAGTAGTCGATAAGTCGAATCAGAAAGCAGGATTCTTAATGAATCTTCACTTCTTATTCGTATAGAACTGACTGAGAAATGTCAAAGCAGCAGTGAAAAGCCGCAGACTGGCTTCCACCTCTGTGTCTCTCACCCCCCAATGATCAGGTCATATCTCAGAATCTCACTGGGTGACGGCTCGTTGGTCGCCCAGCAGGAGTCGGTCACCACAGCGACGAGTTTGTCATCTAGCCCGTCCGTCTTCAGCTCCACCCAGATGGTCTGCTCCAGTTGGATTTCTGTGCTGGACTCCACAGCTTGAGTGCGGTCGGCATCGGTGTAGGCCTTCATGGTCAGAGTGTAATTCCAAGCTCCAGATACAATCTGCTGGATCACAGAGCTGCAGAGCACACACACACACACACACACATTTATTATCTGATTAATTCTCTGTATGCAGACATCAGCTGATCTACACAGGTACATGCTAAAGATGATGTGTCACCAGTAAAACCACAGCAGTGCATATACACAGTAGTTCAACAGCTCCAACAATGAATCATCTACTGTCCAACACACAGGAAGAACCACAAAACACACACTTTAGCACAGGCCTCGAACAAGCTTCAGTCCAGTGAAACTCAACCTTCCCATTTTAAATTCAGTTGTAACTCCTTTGCTTTACATTCAGCAGGAAATATGAATCCTTGATTTTTCAGCTGAGAGTCACTTAAACTGTCCACATGAACATGAGTGAATGGTGAATGGATTAAGTCATATTAAGAGGGAAGACAGCGAAATTTGATCCCAAACATTCATGATTCAGTGTTTCATAACTTCAGAGTTAAAAAAATAAATCTGTTTCAACCAGCACAGGTTTTAAAGTAACTTTACTTTTTCACTTTATTTAAATGTGAGAATAAACTGTCAGCTGTGACTTCAGAGGTGAATCAGGGTCAAACCTGTTGAACCACTCACCTGTCTTTGATTTTGAAGGCCACAGTCCTGGTGTCTGGCTGGTTGTAGAAGCAGGAGAAGTCGATGTTCACTTGGTCATGACGAGTGATGGGGCCAGAGCTGTTCCGAGTCATGATGGCGTTCTTGTACATGATTTTGCTGCTGTCGGCCTGCAGGGTCACAGGGATTCAGACAGTGTTACTGCAGGTGAGGTTTCAGGTGAAGGAAACCACACATTCATGTTTGGATTTCACCTGTTGTTTTGTTTGTTCAGATCCCCATTAGTTATTGTATTGTACGGTACAGAAACTGTATTGTATATTGTAACATCTGACACTGTTGAGGTGTTGACTGGCTGTGTGTCAGAATAAGCTTCATAAATCCCCAGTATTTCAGGGAACAAAGGAGGTGGCGTGTCTTGACCACGCCCCTGCAGTTACACATGGATCACAAACACTACAAGTGTGAGGAAAAGCTCAGCTGAGAGGTAGAAGGGATCTGACTGGCTCTGACTGGAGAGTCAGTAAGTAGAGAAGAGAAGCCCACCTTGACCACCGTCCCACAGACGTTGCTGCTGTCGAAGCTGAAGGTCACCATGTGGGTCTTGCTGTCCCGCTGACCTCTGCAGTTTGGGTCATTGAGGTGTAAGACAGAGTAGTCGATGCTTTTTTCCTCCAGGAGACAACCAACCAGCTTAAGTGAAGCAGAGTTTTGGTTGCAGATGGTCGGCTCACCTGTACAGCAGGACAGACGAGGAGAATGAAACACACATACGTGCAACAGTGAGGGCTATTTTCATGGAGGCGCAACGACCAGCCCGACCAGTGCTCTGACAGTTTTGTATTTTCCTGATCTTAAAACTCACTTTGCCCGTCTGTGTGGCATTTTGGTGACCAGCACACAGTGCACAGGTGGGAGGTTCATTCAAATAAAGCAGTGCAAAGACAGTCGTTGTATTTTGGTTGAAATTTGGTCCTAGAAGTCACCCTGAAGACAGATGTCTCAGAACCATGTCTGTTTCTGGTGCAACGCCAATCTGCTGCTGCTTTGGTGATTTTATCAACAGGATTAAACTAAATACTTGCTGCAGATATGCTGTAACAACAGATTAATGCTTAAAATATAACTAATTTATTTCAATTAAACACTAACACTCCTCTGAGAAGTATTGCGTCAGAGCACAGTGCTGTTACACACTGGTTGGTTATAACTTGATATTCTGCTTTTTCATGAAGGAGAGGTTGGATTAGCAGCTCATCAGCCTCTTTTCCAACTTTATTTATCAGCAAAAGTAGTGTGTTGTGTAAAATTAATTACTGAACTATGTGACCATGTACGAGGTAAGATACACTGGAATTACTGCTGAAATTGTGTTGATCCGATATAATCATATAAACGACTTCACCAAATCAATTTCTTTATTTTTCATTATTATAGTAACTCATTGATGACAAAAACTACTCCATCTGTCTTTGGCTGCAGATTTGTGGTGATGTGTGTTCATGTCATGACGCTCTGAACCATCCAGACATTTCGTGAAGAAAAGCCTTCTGTGTGTTGAGCTGCTGTTATCACATTTAACTGTGATTGGCTCAGCTGTTTCAGAGCTATGAGAGCAGTGATGTGACTGGCTGAGAGAGTATTTAATAATCACCACACCTGCTGATCTCTATTCACCTTCATTCAGCCCTTTTGCACATTGTGCTGCTGCACATACATGAAGCAAAACAGCAGGTGCACATAGAGACGCCTACACTGTCCGTGTGCCTAAGACCTACCACCTTGCAGTTGTTGTTGTACTTGCGTGGTTAAAATAGCACATCACATTCCACTAATCAATACTTTTTTAATAAAATTAATAATCGATCCAGTGTGAGAAAGTGTCTGTGGTTGTTATGAACCAACAGAGAATGCTCACTTCATGTGACAGTATGTCAGATGCTGTATTTCCAGCTCACAAAATAAATTCATGTTTTCACATGTAAACTATGATATTTGATGTCATATTGTGTCATTTCACGTGTGAGACGGGTCTCCTTGTTCAGTCTTCATACCAAAAGTGTTTGTCGATCTGTACTTGGAGCCAAAAATGGCCCGACAGTAGCAGCTGGTTCCACCACTGATGTCCTCAGCACAGAACTCATGAGCACTGCAGAACTTGTCCTGACAGAAGGCCTGGGGGGAGGCTGAAAGATCAAACAAAGATCAATACTTACTAGAGTCAGTCAGTAAGATAAACAGGAACAACAGCTGATCGGATCCTGACTCCTTGTGAGCAGTTTAGTAACAGCGTGCATGAGATTATCACACAGCTCAACCAAACTTTGTTCTTTATTCAGTCAAATATGAAGAACACTTTGTCCCGTCTACATCTGGAACACTGTAGACAGAGAAGGTGGCCATTTCACTGTCCGCAGAAGATCTGATCTGATCACATGCACTGCACCTACTGCTTCTATTTTTCATATTTTACTGTAAATCTGAATGCAGGTCTTTACTTGTAGTAGAGTTCTTGATTCCTGTTCTGTCCTCACTGTTATCTGGGCTCATCTTGTCCTATCATGCCCTATAAAACATAACTGAATGACAGTAAAGGACGGTCTTACGGCAGCTGGCCTTTGACCTCCAGTCCTCCAGCGTGTCTTTGCTTTGCAGGCTGCAGGCTCTGGCGTAAGCCTCCAGGAACTGGCAGTTGAGACCGTCCACTGCTGGGTATTTGCACAGAGTGTTGGTGCAGGCGGTGATGAAGGGCTCGGGGTTGGTGTGGTTGTGGCAGAAGGTGAAGGGATCCTCCTTCAGGAGATTACAGCTGTCATGGGAGAGAGAACGATCAAGTCCAGTCAGACAGAAAGATAAGGTCAATGATTACTAACATGAAGAACAAGACAAAGGTTAGTGTTATTGGGTCTAATAACAGGACAGGTGTTGTGTAGACAGATTGACACAAAAACTCTGTTCCCCAAATAAAAAGGTGTATAATCTGAGTTCAGTTGTGTTTGGCTTCCAGCTTCATCCCTGCTCACATCAGACAACATGAAACATGAACAACATGTTCTTTTTCTCACAGATCAACGTATGATGAAGAGTAACTCTGGTTGTTTTATAGATCAAAGGAGAGTTTGATGTGTGTTCAGGTGTGTCTCTGCTCACCGTTCAGTCACTGTCTTGCAGTCGATCTGACTGTCAGCAGTGTCATTGTACTGTTTCTCACAGCTAGGGGGAGACAAACAGCAGAAGTCAGGAGTGTTACCCAGGCCTCACTCCTTCATATAAACACACACAGGCACTACTAGTATACATGCAGCCCAGTGATGAGGCAGCAGTCACAGCAGTGACGTGGTCTTACCTGCTTGAGCTGTACGCAGAGACCTTCATGTCACTCAAAGACCGGCTGGAGTCGCCACATAAACCCTGCAGGGTGTTTCCGCCTGGTACTGGACAGTTTGAGGAGAGAATGTGATTCAGATCAATAAATTGTCGGACTGGATGCACACGGCTGCTCACTAAAGGACAGCTGTCAACCACTGATTCATACAGTCACAGTATGATCACATCTGAACGTACAAACAGAGCAGAAAGCAGACCAGCAGCTCCCCGTCCTTCTTAACGCCAGCTGTCAAGTGTCTTCAGTCATAGACCCAACCTCAGCAGCATCGGGCCATATGCTAACAGATATGCTAATATTAACCAGCACACGTTTTCTATTAATCTCACCAAAACAAAAATCTCTTAAAATACAGACTCAGCATACAGTTTCACCTTCAGTCAACTGAAACGAAACAGGATCCTTTCATGGAATTTTGCAGATAATGAACTCAATAGTTTGCTGTACATGAACTGATGAAGCAAAATGAAATTCATCCTCAACAAAACCAAAATCACAAGAAACACATCAAGGCCTCAGTAACCAGCGTGCACATAAGGACCTCAGACCTCTCTGATAACTGTAATGTATGATTCTGTGCAGTAATCTCCTTTGATCTGAAAGTTGGGGCTTATTCCAGATTTCCTCTTTCCACTGTTCTTTATAAGTCTTTGAGAGCTGCTTTTAACCCCCCCTCCCATCCCACTGTGCAAAGAGATACAACATGTTGAAGACAGGATACAAGCTTAAAATGTGAACAGAGAAAAATGTAAGAAAATGTTAAATGATAAACAGAGTTAGTAAAGCACATAATATAAACACGCAATATAAATGTCATATAAACATACATATACAGCATATAAACATCTAAACATAATATAGACAACACATACTAAATTTACTTTGTGCAAAGAAACATGGGTTGTTCAAGTTGATGCCATGCATTCTGGGTTTACTGCACCATATGGCCAAATTCTTTTTTCTAAATCAATCAGCATCATCAGCGTATAGCAAAATAATGTTTCAGTTTGAAAAACAACATTTGTAAGATAGTTGTTCATTCTTCTCATATGGAGACAAACAGAGAAAAAACTGGCTGCCGCCTTCTTTTATCCATGTAGGACGTGTTTTTCTGTACCTGTCATGTGGATCTGTGCTGTGTAGCCATCAAAGAAGATAGAGGTGTTGTAGTTGGAGTGCACCAGCTTGGCTGTGACTCCAGTTTGGTCCTTAGAGAGCTGCACACCATGATGCTCCACAGGCGTGCTGCTGAGGCTCAGCTTTGTGTCGTTCAGCTGAATCACAGCAGAGGGACAAAGTGGAGGAAACACACCATCAAACATGACAGCAAGCAGTGATCAAAAGTAACAACCTACATTTGAATATAAATTACTTGTACTTTATTCGAGTATTTAAATTTTTTTTTACTTCTGTACAATTCAGAGGGAAATATTGTACTTTATACTCCACTACATTCATCTACAGCTTTAGTTGATTTTCAGATTAACACTTCACATGAAATAAGATGAGTCTGTTAATTTTGCTGTATTAGTTAAGATTAAAGCAGCGGTTCTGAACTTAACATGAAATCAGTGTGTAGTTGTGTCTTTTCATCGTGTTTTCAGATGTCTGTGAGTTGCTAGTTGCTCTAAACTTCAAATACATAAAACCCAAAGAGATGAAACTGCAATATTTCACAAAGAAACGAAAAGATGAGAGAAAAGTTCCTGAAAATGAATTTCAGTTTATGAAGCAGAATTTTAGTTTTCTTCTTTCCTACACAAACTATCATCTCACTGTTGCTCATATTTATCTTGTGACTCTTATAAACTCCTGAAGATCAAATAATGACAATAAATTGCTGTTTATGAACTGATTCATCAGTATTAATAATGCAATTTATCAAATGTATTTAATATATTCACAGCCCAATTTTTTTCTGCAAAACAAGTACTACTACCTTTAATACTTTAAGTAAATGTACCTGCTAATATTTCTGTACTTTTACTTAAGTAGGATTTTAAATGCAGGAATTTTACTTGTAATTAAGTATTTTTACATTGTGATATTTCTACTTTTACTTAAGTAAAGGACCTGAGTCCTTGTTCCATCACTGGTAACAAGGTAATTCAAGCACAGACTCTTAAAACAGCACCACAGGGTCCCTGAACACCTAGCACAGGTTAGCTTAGCTGCTAAGTTGACATAGCTAACAGTTAAACCTCTGCCAAAACATTCTCAACATGAATAAACAGCCAACTTTCCCACCATATATATGACCCTCTGCAATAACTCTACACATATGTCCACTTATTACACATTTTATGCTCGCTTATCCACAAAAATACACAAAATGACACATTGTTGACAGGTTTCTGTCCAGCCTTTCCTCTCAGCACTGCAGTACAACATGTGTGACAGATGTAAGGTTACACTCCCTGTTGTGGTCTAAGTAGGAAACACTGTCAACTCTCATGTGAACCCTTACACACCATCCAGGTCAAATCTGACCCGCTTTTACATTTGAGTGCAGTAATAACACCCTAAACACTTTTCTTTCAGCCAGATATTTTATGACTTTTCTCAAAGTGAGAATATATAAAAATGATCAAATTTCACAACTTTTCTATTTTTGTGCAGCTGATACTCATTTTTATACAAACTGTAGAGAGTGTTCTGCGTTCAATTTGACCCTTATTTATTCAAAAATCAATTTTTAAATATGTTCTTCACATTCAATAACATTCATTGAAATTATGCTGGCTGTTATGTTCTCCGGTTTCAGGTAACATAGGACCTTAATAATATATTGTGCTTGTGAATGTTTTTGCTACATAACAAATAGAGTAAAACTTAAAGTATACACTCTTTCTGCAAGCTTCATTCAGGATTAAAAGTAAAGTCAGTGATTCTAATCCAATACACTTTTTGTCAAATTCAGCAAATATCTCCTCAAGGTCCGCTAACTGTCCATTCTGTGTGTGGACTGAAAAACATGGTGTCCATACACAGCCCTGGCTCTGTAAATGGGCATGTAAACACAGTGGCTTGGAGCGAACAACACAACACTACTCTGGCCAATCAGCAGCAGGGGGTGTTCATGCTTATGCACAGGACAGGGGGAAGTCATCACAGCAGCTGTCTGTATGAGGATGTGACAGTCTCCTATCTCCAGCACCCATTGCATGGTGGGGGAGGGCCGGTGAACTGGAGAGAGAGGCCGTGGCCAATTTACATAGAAAGTGTTTTCTCACAGAACAGATATGCTTCCATTTTATTAAATGTATCAATCCACACTGAATCTCAGACAGTCTTATGGAACTCGCACAAATATCCTGCCATATATATGTTTTCAACTTATTAACCGTATCATGGAAACTGGAGCACAGTGAATATTTGTGAACTAAACCACAACGTCAAACAATAAGCGTTTGAGTAAACAGGACTTTTTTACCTCAGAACATTAACACAGTGTCTGCATATACCATGGTGTTACTTTGGAATAAAATGAAATAAATAATATGTTGGGGGGTGCCTCTTTTTATGAACTTCTTGTCTTGGCTTGAAAGGATGCAGACGAAACAAAAAGATCAAATGATGACTGCTTTTGGTACATTAATGGAAAGCAGCAGCACAAAAATAGAAACTTCAACCCACAGTAACAGCTGAATGTTCTGAACACTGACGAGATCCAACAACCAGGAGGATGTGAGGAGGACTCTGGATCAAAGTCCGTCACTCGCTCCAAGTGAAACTGTGGCTGTAGATAACTTACCTGAACCCTCCCACCTTGTCCCAGGTGAAAGTTAACGCCTGGGTCATCCAGATGTAGGATCACATGGTCCAAAAAACTAACATCTTTACGACGGCGGTCCTGGAAGACGGCCTGCAGGTGGACGCCTGATTCTGACATCAGAGTGTACGCACAGCGATCCGGGACAGAGACAACTTGACCGCCGAGATCGATGACAGTGGAGCCGGTTACAGTGCACGTGGCATCCAAGACACATCTGACAGAGGTTTGGGACAAGTAGCATCATCAGCATGATGAGACATTTGGAAATGACTGAGGAACAGCAACAGTGACATGAAAAGATGCTACTGATGTATGGGATGGAAACTACTCACTGACACTGAGCTATGACAAAGAACTAAATGATGACAGAACAGAAAACTGCATTCTGTTAGACATATGAATCAAATATATTTACTGGCCGTCGCCCTGGCAGATCTCTCCGGAGCCACAAGGAGTGGTGTTGAGGACTGCTGAAGCACTACAGGTTACAGGGGAGTCTTCTGATTCACATTTTCCCGTTTTTGGTAGAAGTAGAGCACCTGTAAAAAACTCAGATTGCTGAATCGTGTACAAACTCTAACAGTAACTTTATAATGATGTTTGGCTTCGAGGACCCCTGAGGGCCCATTTAAATAGTCAGTTCATCCACATTACAAAGCAACTGATTTTATCATATCTGTCCAGCCGTCTGAGATTTCTGCCTCCACTCTGATACAATGGAGGTGAATGGAGTTCAGTTTGTGGTTTGTAGTTGAACTGGAACTACTCCAGTGTGTTGTGTGGATGGACCCTGTTTGTGGAAAGAGACGTTGCTGTTGAATGTTTTAAATGTCTTATAATGCTGTCAGCATCACAAACTGAATGATCTGCACTGTGTTCGGTGGAGGCAGAAATCTCAGACAGAGAGCTCAATACCTGGACAAATAAAACCAAAACTATCTGACTGGTCAGATTCCACCAGAGGGAAGAGATGAAATACGACTGTTTGTAATTTGGGTGAATTGGTCCTTTAATAATTATTTGCTCTGCTAACCTGAGTGTCTGCATCCACTTATGTCCGTGTAGTTTGTGAGACCTGGGATCATTTTCCAGTCATCCACTTTAACATCATCGACCTGCACAATGGCCTCCTACAAAGAAGCGACATCACAGAGGTTACTGTCACACACTGACAGGACAGAAGCACAACACGTGAAGATATGAACAAAACTTTGTGGACAAACTGAACTAAAACTGTCTCGTCCAAATAAAGCAACATGTCTGTGAAGTGTTCAGAGCTTTCATGGTTTTGTTAACATCCTGGATACTTTCTTATTTTTCTTAAAAGTCTTTAAACATAAACCAGCCTCTCCAAAAGCATCAAAACTCCATCTGAATCACTTCCAGTCAACTGCTGGAAATGTGTGTGAGTGTGTGTGTGTGTGTGTGTGTGTGTGTGTGTGTGTGTGTGTTAACTTGTCCCCAAACATATCAAACATATACCTACCACAGGACTGGATGACCAGGCTGAATACAATCTTGCAGATAAAGCTCCTTGTTCACCAAACTGTGCGAAGTAGAATACACCCTGCAAACATAAAACAGGAGATTCAGACACTGTTAGGAAATAACATCTTAAATCTTTAAGAAAAGGCTTTGACTGATTTGTTATAAGAGATATACAGATGGACACTGATGAAACTGAACAACACTCACCGCCCGGCTATTTCCATTCTCTGTAATCACGTACACGTAGCATGTTGATGAACCTGTGAGTTGAGGCAGACCTCTATGATAATAGGATCCTGGTCTATATGTCCTTTGGGTTGTACCCAGATAACCTCTGGTGACTGCTCCCTTAGGTATCAGAATACAGTCGTTTTTGCTTCCAGGCCTGTACGGGCCTTTGAAACAAAATGCGACGTTGCTGTCCGTCAAGTTCACCTGTTAACATCAGAGATACACAACAAATAAATCAACAACACTGATGAAGGTGAATGTGTTCTGTTCTTCTTTCTCTCTCTGGATGTCTCTCTGACGTGGGCTCGAATCCCAGCGGGGACACGGACAGTCTGACACACACCAGAGGCCTGAACCATGAAGCAGGTTCAGCTTAGTCTGGCTCTCTTTGGTCAGCTGCTTCACTGGATAACTGCTATCATGAAGCTGGAAATCAACAAGCTCTGTTAACTTTGGTTTTCCAGCTACGAGTGAGTTAATGTGAAAGAAGTGGGGTTGTTAATATTGAGTGACATCATCAGAACCATGAATGAAGTACTTAATATGATATGAGATGAAACCAAACACCTGCAGGAGAATTTGGTTAAAGCAACAGCAAAAAGTGAAAATCAAAGGAAACAATATAATCACATGACCACAATAGAAGATGTAAAAACACTAGAAATAATTCCCAAATATTATAAGACTGCAGCTTAAAGTAAGTAAGTAAACTAAGTATTTTAGTTTTTTTATCAGATGATGAACAAAGTATTCTGAGTATGTGATGCAGTAATAGTTTAGTAGTAGTAACAGTAGTCTCACTTCATGGTACAGTACCCTGGTGAAGGCTATCACACACACGCACACACACAAACACACACACACACACACACACACAAACCAACACTAGGCAACAGACAAAACCTGCTGTGGATCCGTGCAAACAAATCAACCAACAGGACTTGAAAAAGCCTCTTAAACCAACAGTTTCCAACGTGCACAGAAATCAAACAGCCTGAGTCTCCATGTTCGCTGCCCATGAATGAAATCAAAGCTTCAGACAGCAGGCGCTGCGCTTGTGTTTGAACTCTGAGGTCCACATGTTTCAGCAGCACGTTGCTTATCAACTGTGAGCACAACCAAGATCTCACTATTGATCCTTTCACATGTTCCCACTGTGGCCTCAGCTGAAGACAGAATGAGAGATGATCACACTCACTGTCAAGAGTTGCTGAGACAAATAAACCAGGATAAAGTTTCTGTCATGTGGCTGGTTCATTTTGCTACATGACACTTCTGTAAATGGACTGTGTGTGTTTACATGTGACCATGTGTTTGATTACATGCTGCCACGTTGGTCAGGCCCCACATTCATCACATTTCTGATAATTACACTCAGACTGCTCTTAAAAGCAAACTGAGTAAAAAGGTTCACTGACAACAAAGAATAAGACACTTTCATCAGTGACAGCTTACATACATATAGCTGAAATACAGCATTTAATAAAGTTCAAAGATAAGCCAGATCAATGTTTTGAAGGCGATACGTCAGTCAAGCAACAGTCTGGACCACGGACAGCTTCAGGAGGAGGGAAGGAGAGAGAGAGAGACTTATTTAGGCTATTGCTGTCTATGATATTTACAAAGAAACATTTGAAAAATTAACTCATCACTTAGTGAGAAATTTAATTAAAAATTTTAGGAGGGTGTTTTTTTACATGTATTATTGTCTGAAATCTTATTTTTGTAAAAGAGAAATCTGCTTCATGACGGTACGTGATCGGGATCAGCAGCTAAGTCTGACAGACGGAGGGGACACTCAGATTTAATGCAGAAATGATGAGAGGCTGCTGAACTGAATGCACGGTTAGGATGTGCGCTCCGGCAGCAACACTGCACCAACCGCATGCTGAGAATTGTTGATCTGACATGAATCTGTGCACAATAATTACACAGAGAACAGAAGCACATGATACATAAACACACCCTGAACATGTCCATCAAGCAGGTTAAGTTGCTCCATGTTTCACACGCACTTTTAAAATGACGAGACATCAGATTTGAAATAGATTTGATATATTTTTATATCATTCACTGCAGCATTAGAAGTGTCAATACTTATTTATCAAGACCCCCCAAACTCAAAATTTTGTTGCTTCCAGGGGAGCTCAGGACTCTTTCTGGGGGAGCTGAGCCTCTTTCTTTTTGAAGCCTGCATCTAGGGGCCGTCGGTGGCATTGCACTGTAAGGTACTGCTTTGGCTTCAGACTGTAGGCGCAGTAGTTACCACTGACGTGGAACATCCTAACAGAAGTGTGTTGGAGGTAACAGCTCACAACAAAGCAGCAGCTGCTGAAGAGCTAAAACTGCCTCACAGTGAACGATGCGCATTTTTTTAAACATGTTTTCCATCGTGACCAATGATAAAGAGTCATTGTAAAACACGTGCTCTCCTCTGTCTCTGTGCTGCAGCCATCTACCATCTACTCTGAACCAACTTCACAGACCTCTAACATTTAAGAGCGTCATGACGTAAAAAAGAGAAATAAACGAAAAAAAAAATGTTCATGTGCTTTCCATAAAAATGAAAGTATAAAAAAACCTAATTCTAATAAATAATGTTTAATACAAACTTTACTACAAAGAGCTCTCTGCTTAACTATCTCACTGGAAACAAAGTCTGCAGGACATTTTTTCTGCCCTGAGTTGTGTCTGCAGGCTGCATACAGCCCCAGCAAATGGTAAATGGACTGCATTTATAAAGCACTTGTCAACCTTCACAGACAAAGCGCTTTATGAGTTTTACTTCTCATTCACACACACACTGATGCCGGCTTGACCATCGGGAGCAACTTGGTGTTCAGTGCTTTGCTCAGAGACACTTTGACACATGGACAGGAAGAGCCGGGGATCGAAACCCCAGCCCTGCTGGTGGACGAGCCGCTCTGCCTCCTGAGCCACAGCCGCCTGTTCATAACAAACAGTGTCATCTGAGAAGCAGAACCAACAGCAAAATAAGTTATGCTCATTGCTTTGAGCTCACATTAGTAACTGAAGGAGCCTCAGATGAACGTATCGATATTTTGATCAACTCAGATCAACTTTTCTCAGGACAGTCAAAAAACAAAGTTCAGAGAAACTGCAGGAAGAAAAATCAACCTGAAACAATAAAACATGTCCCCTCGTGCATCCTCAGTGGAAATGACGCTTGTTTTAGAGCATTTTAAGTCAAAAGAAGTTTGATTTATACATTGAATAGTTTCTGAGTAAAAGTGAAGCATTGTTACGGACACAAAGGATCAACGAGGACAAAGACATACAGCTGTTCAAATGTGACGATTCATCTTACTCACATATAGAGTCTTGTAAACTTGTCCATAAAAGGTAATGGGACATGCACTGATGTTTGCTGCAACACTGGTTGTAAAAGTAACTCGTGCAGCTGCAGAAATGGAGACATGATGAGAGTCAGTTAGTGAACTGAAGTCAGTCAGCAGGACAACAGGAAAAGCTGCAGATACTAATGTTGAGGAACAAAGAGCTCTAAGGAGCCCACAGCAGCCACGTAGACTCACAGATCAACATGTTTGGTCCATGATCACGAACAAGCTGGCAAAATGTTTACTAACTAGTCAGCTGGACAATGACCTTCCTGCCTCAGTTCAAATAATTCTGTTGTTCCTCAGAGTGTCAGATCATCTGATATCTGTCAGGTCTGCTGACATCCCTAAACTCATGGTGCAGGTAGAGTTTCAACATGGCTGCCGTGGGGATGAAGTCATGTGTGTTCTTACCTGACATGTGGCTGACTGTAGCCAGGGAGAGCAGCAGCAGGAGGAGCATGTTGGAGGAGACCAGTCAGCTGACAGAGAGCTGGAGGACACACAGTCACATGTCACTGATATCCCATAATTTCAATGTAGTTCAGTTCAGTTGACTTTATCTCAGACCATGTGTCACAGTAGAAAAAGATCACATTTCCAAACATGAAAACATCCATCACACATCACATAAATACACAGCACAGCAATCATTCAGTCTGTCCTCTGTATGTATAACAGGACATTTATTAAAAATAGATACAGTAAATACAACTGAGACACAGCTGAAGCATGACAAAAATAATAATCTTATAAAATGTAGAGCTTTTATCACTGTCAGTAAATCAGCCAATAATATTGTTACAGGGATAACACTATTTCTTTTACTTTGCTGGAAATATAATACAATATAATATCTTCTATGTGAGCATTTAAATGCAAATCTCCTCTGGCTTTAATTCTCTTATCAGTATTATGATCTATTATTATGTTGTTCTAACACTTTGGATCTTTAATGTATGCATGCATGTAATTGTTAAAATATTCATTCTATTATTTATTGTTTGGTAAGACAAATGGTTTTAATGATCTGTGTCACACCAGACAGATTTGATTCCTGGCTGGTGTGTGACAGTTATTCCAAAGAATTTCTCTGTGAGGTGAGAAATCATGACTATAACAAAGCTTCCCAGAGAGAGGAGCTTGCTGCTGAAACTTGACAACTACAGTATTTACAGAGATAAAGTAGTAGTAGTTACAGCTCCTTCCAAATATTAAATCACAAACCAACTGAAACATCTTCTGCGGAATAAAGAAGCACACAGGTTTTTTTCAACCGTTTTACCTTTGAAATAAGATTAAGATTCAGAGTTCAATCCTTGGAAGAAGCAGAACATCTTTTGAAAGATCATAAGCGACACTGTAACATCTTCACACATACAGTCACATCCTCATGACATCATGGTAAGAACATCTCAATTAAATATTTCTTTAAAAGTTAGTTTATATATTTAGAGCTCTTTCAAACTCACCTGAACGCTTCTATTTCACAGCCTGCTAGTTTAATAATGTATTTTTTTTATAGTGGATGTGTTTAATATGCAAATTAGAATCTCCAATCTCCAAACATCACTGTCTCTGTTAATAAAGGGTGTTTTATAGCCTGTACAAGTTGTTCATTATTTATATTCTCAAGAATATGTGGCTGAGGATATTTAATATGAAATCATCATCCTTAAAACAAAGTCTTCCTCAATTAATATTGAGCAACATCATTAAATAAAGCACTCCAGTGTCATGTGTGTATATGTGTGTGTGTGTGTGTGTGTGTGTGTGTGTGTGTGTGTGTGAAGGGGGGAACTCAATGAGCTGCACACAAAGATCTTAATCAGTTTGGAATAAATTCAGTAATTAAATGTAAATAGTAGATATAATAGTAAGTAAATGTTTTGTAACGGGTAACAATTGGGACTGTCTTTGTCTCCATAGTAAAGGTGGCTGCGGATCTTGGGTAAAATAGCCTTCTGCTATCCAAATATTTCTCAGAATCGAGGGAGAAATAATAGAAACTGACAGCCGTAACAATAAGCTTTCATATTGTTGAGTTATCAAGAACACTTTAGTGTTTTTGTGTTGGGAAATGTTGAGGATATCATTGACAGAAAACATTAACATGGGAATTTAATACTTTCGGGCGGCGGGTCCTCAGGTGTGCCCACCGGACCGATTCTCACAGCATCTTATCGTGCCTCGGGAGGGTTAACATTGGAGTGAATGGAAGGCCGGAGCAGTTGCTCTTAACATCTAATATTGCCACAGATGAGTTTACATCGGAGTTAGCTGAAAGCCCGGTGCATCGCTATACAGGGCACTTTGTTCGTTGCTATCAGACGCCGAGGGGCATGACCTGTGTACAGAGAGAGGGACAGAGATGAGTGGTCAGGTTGTCTTACCTTCTGGAAGCTTTCTGGACAATCAGGAAGAAAATGCTCTGAGGTTTCAGCACCGAGAAATGCAGTATTCGAGTGCAATGGTGTCCTTTCATACCCCATCGCATATTTATAATGACTCCATGT
Organism: Thunnus maccoyii; assembly: GCF_910596095.1. NCBI lineage: Eukaryota > Metazoa > Chordata > Actinopteri > Scombriformes > Scombridae > Thunnus > Thunnus maccoyii. The sequence continues at coordinate 1,989,282 of NC_056543.1, forward strand.
GGACAAACTGGTTTCATGACATTCAATGTTCGTGGGTGGATCGGCATGTACAGACGCTGAGGGTAGCGTTCGTGTTATATTTGGTAGGGACATTTGTCAGATGGCCAAAATAATTGTGTATTGGCACTTGCTCTCTAGAGCTCTCTTCTCTCTTGCCAGCCGACATTTCAGTGTTTACTCACGGGTGAATCATCGTTGTGGATTTTGTTTTGATTTTGAAAGTTGATATTGTGACATTGTTTCAACGTCGTAATTTTCAACATGGGTGAACCTGAGTCAATGTTGAATCACTGTTGGATTTTGTTTCGATTTTAAAAGGCAAATCAAAGTTGAATTTGCAACTTTGTTTCATCTTTCAACACTGAATAAACTATAGATTGCATTTCCTTTTCATTCCACATTGTACACAATTGTGCATTCAATTATATTATAACCTAGTTTCCAGTTGGATCAACATGACAATATTGACAGAATCAGTGATTTACGTGTTTCATGTTTTCATGAAAGAGAAACGTGCATTTTATTTTTATAATCTTTGCTCAGTATATATGATGTTTAGTTTGTTAGTTATTATGAAGGTTGTTTCAGGTCTTGCCAGAAAATTGTACGAATGCAACATATTCTATCGTAGGTATGGTGGTTGCTATGGACCTTGCTGTCACTGAAACCACTTAGTTGCATGTTGTTTAGTCTAGTGGGGGAATACGGTACTGTGTGCTCTTCAAGATATGATTGACCATTAAGGGCTTTGTAAGTTGGGAGAAGGATTTTAAATTCAATTCTAGATTTTACAGGAAGCCAATGTAGCGAAGCTAAAATGGGAAAAATATGATCTCTTTTTATAGATTTTGTTAGTATATGTGCAGCTGCATTCTGGACCAGCTGGAGAGTCTTTAGAGACTTGTTATTGCAGCCTGATGATAAGGAAATGCAATAATCCAGCCTAGAAGTAACAAATGCGTGAACTAGTTTTTCTGCATCTTTTTGGGACAGGATGTGCCTGATTTTTGCAATATTATGTAAGTGAGAAAAGGTAGTCCTTGAAATTTGATTTATGTGGGAGTTAAAGGACATATCCTGATCAAAGATAACTCCCAGATTCCTTACGGTGGTGCTGGAGGCCAGGGTAATGCCATCCAGCGTAGCTATATCATTAGATAATGTGTTTCTAAGGTGTTTAGGGCCAAACACAATAACTTCAGTTTTATCTGAGTTTAGTAGTAGAAAATTGCAGGTCATCCAGGTCTTTATGTCCTTAAGGCATGCTTGGAGTTTGTTAAACTGATTGGTTTCATCATGCTTCATTGATAAATATAATTGGGTATCATCTGCATAACAATGAAGTGTTTCCTAATAATATTACCTAAAGGAAGCGTATACAAGGTGAATAGTATTGGTCCAAGCAAAGAACCTTGTGGAACTCTGTGTCTAACTTTTGCCTTCATGGAGGATTCATCATTAACATGTACAAACTGAAATCTGTCTGATGAATAGGACTTAAACCAGCTTAATGCAGTTCCTTTAATGCCAATTAAATGGTCCAGTCTCTGCAAAAGGATTTGATGGTCAATTGTGTCGAATGCGGCACTAAGATCTAACAAGACAAGTACAGAGAGAAGTCCTTTGTCTGATGCAGTTAGGAGGTCATTTGTGACTTTCACTAGTGCTGTCTCTGTGCTATGATGCCTCTAAATCCTGACTGAAAATCCTCAAATAAACTATTGTTATGTAGAAAGTCACATAACTGATTAGAGACTGCTTTATCAAGGATCTTAGAGAGAAAGGGAAGATTAGATATAGGTCTACGATTGGCTTAAATGCCTGAATCAAGAGTAGGCTTCTTAAGAAGAGGTTTAATTACAGCTACTTTAAAGGCCTGTGGTACATAGCCTGTTACTAAAGACAGATTGATCATATCTAGTAAAGAAGTGCTAACTAAGGGTAAGGCTTCCTTAAGCAACCTAGTTGGGATGGAGTCTAAGAGACAGGTTGATGGTTGAGGGCAGGAGGTGGTTAATTTTGTCTCTAATAGTTAGAATTTTATCATTAAAGAAGCTCATAAAGTCATTACTACTGAGAGCTATAGGAATACATGGATCAGTAGAGTTATGACTCTTTGTCAGCCAAAGTGCTGAAAAGGAACCTGGGGCAGTTTTTATTCTCTTCTATTAATGCTGAGTAATAGGCGGCTCTGGCATTACAGAGGGCCTTCCTATATGTTTTAAGACTATCTTGCCAGACTAAGCGAGATTCTTCCACTTTGGTGGAACGCCAAATCCTTTCCAATTTTCGCAATGTTTGCTTTAATTTGCGGGTTTGGGAGTTATACCATGGAGCTAACCTCTTATGTTTTATTATTTTTTATTATCTTGCGATGGAGTCGAGTGTTTTTCTTAATGAGCCTGCAGCACTATCAACAAGATTATCAATTTGGGAGGGACTAAAGTTAACATAAGAGTCCTCTGTAGTATTGAGACATGGCAGTGAATTCCGTACTGATGGAATTGCTTCCTTAAATTTATCTACAACACTATCAGTCCTCACTAGATAGACATCTAGTGAGGATATTTTTGTCTAATGGTGTGTAATCCAGTAATAAGAATTCAAAAGTTATTAAGTAATGGTCTGATAAAGTAGGAGTTTGTGGAAAAATTATTAAAGGGAATTCAGAGTACGGGCCAGGAGGACGGTACACTATAACACATAGAACTGGCTGTTCTAGTTTTCCAGGTTGAGCGAGAGAGACTAAGAACAAGGCTTTCGAATGAGTCATGATTAAATTTAGGTCTAGGGTTGATGATTAGGCTTGAGGTGAAAATGGCTGCAACTCCACCTCCTCGGCCAGTGTCCTGAGGAATGTGAGTATTAATATGACTGGGGGGAGTGGATTCATTAAGGCATATGACATATTCTTCACGACACAGCCAGGTTTCAGTAAGACAAAATAAATCAATATGATGATCTGAGATTAAATCGTTTACTAATATGGCGTTAGATGACAGAGATCTAATGTTCAAGAGTCCACATTTAATTCTCTTATTTTGTTGTACTATTGCAGTAGTGGTTTTAATTTTTATTTAAACAAGCAATTGAGACCCGGGGAGACATGAGAGCAGCTGCTGGCTAACAGTTACAGCAGAGAGCAGGAGGGAGGACGGACTTCTCACTATCTACTCTGTGCTGTGACTATGCTGCTGCTGCAAAGTCATGCAGCAAACACTTTAGTTTGTAACTGTACTGTCAGTCAGAGAGAGAGAACGAGAAGGGGGCAAGGGGGCTAAGCAAACCAATGTGCTGTATGCAGCTCTACTATGAAATAAGATTTTACCCATTTTAAATAGTAAAAAAAAAAAGAAAATCAATATGTGGCAGTCAATGTTGATATTGTAGCGGTCACCACAAATAAATGCATGTATGGGGAACCCTGACATGTATACATACATACATATGCCTGATACATAGACAACAAATAAGCCCACGACCAAGGTAATCAAAACCAAAATTGAACAGAGAGTAATTATAAAAAGGCTAACCTAAAGAAATGAGTTTTCAGAAGCCGCTTAAAACAAACCACAGATTCAGCAGATCTGATTGAATTGGGAAGGCTGTTCCTAGGTTTAAGAGCAACTACTGTAAAAGCATGGTCACCTCTGGATTTAAAATAGGAATGGGGAACAGATAAAAGGCCTTGATCAGATGATCAGGGTGGTTAGGGCTCAATAACTCTGCTATATATGCAGAAGCTAGACCATGCAAGGTCTTGTACATAATTAGTAAAATTTTAAAATTTTAAAGTTCCATGTTTTACTGGAAGCCAATGAAGGGAGGCAAGAATTGAGGTGATGTGGTACCGATGACTAGTTTTTGTTAACAGCCTTGTGGCTGCATTTTGCACTAATTCAAGATGAGCAAGAGAGGACTGAGTAATGCAAGTAAAGAGGGAGTTACAGTAGTCTAAGCAGGAAAAGATGAACTAGAAGTTTGATTGCTGCAATATGCCTCAACTGAAAGAAACAAGATTGAATGAGCTTAGTAATATGAGGTTCAAAGTTCAACTGTTGTTCAAAAAGGATACCAAGATTGTGGTCTTGATGTTGCTAACAAGAGGGTCAATATAGTGACCGACCTTCTTAGTAAAACAATTGGGACTGATCACCTCAGTTTTGTCAGAATTGAGATGGAGGAAATTTTGAGACATCCAATTTGTAACAGAAGCTAGGCAGTCATGAAGGGTGGTAAGGTTATTGAGGTCATTAGGTTTAACTGAGAAGTAAAACAGCATGTCATCGGCATAGCAATGATAAGAGATACCACTGGAAGAGTTAACCCAGACCCAGAGGTAGCATATATAATAAAAACAGAATAGGTTCAAGGATCGACCTCACATAAGTGAGGAGCGGAGGAAGACATGTAATTATTAATGTGAACATTGAACTGTCTGTCAGACCAGTATGAGGAAAACCATTTGAGTTCAGTACCAGAGATACCAACCCGGTTCAGTAGTTTTTCAGTAAAAAAACAAAACAAAACAAAAACTATTATTATTGTGGTTGTTTTTCTCTATATTTAACATAAATTTAGATTTCTGAAGTAGTCTTATGATAAAAATATAATAAAATGCTAATAAAATAATAATGATCGTAATAATAATTTAAAAGGCAATACATTTATTTTGCCTGTTGTCGAAGACATGTTGATTTGACGTACAGATCTTGTTAAAATTTCAATATTGATTTATAGGTATTTTTTTGGCCTTTGCAGCCATTTAGCATTAAGCTTCAATGTTTTTTCAACACTGAAACAACTGACATTGTTTCGACCACATTTCAAAGTTGAAGGTTGGTCATGTGCCAGCTGGGTTTCATATGCAAGCAAGCAAGCAAGCAAAGTTTATTTATATAGCACCTTTCACAAACACCATATATATTGTGATATATTTAACAATACAATAATAACTCTGCTCCTGACCCACTAAAAGGGGAGAGGTGGTATTAAATAGTAAATATCATTATATTTATTAGTTATGTTGCCTAAATCAACAAACTGAAAGAAGGACAGAGCTGCAGAATCTAATAAATAAAAGATAAAACAAATAAAGGGAGAGTCAGCAAATACACATTCCAGATATTGTAGTCAGGCTCTTTATGTGTGTACGCACATGTGCCTATTACACAAATGAAGACTGTGAGTTCAGAACATACCTGAGTGATTGCACTCATTACATTACATTACATTACATTACCTGTCAGCCTGCAGCACCTCATCCATCAAAACTCTCATAAAGGAGCCTGTTTGATGTGGCTCTGGTACATTCTTAACAGGTTACTTGCTGATTTGCATGTTGCAGCTGGTGTCATTGGATTGATTCCCCTGTTGACAAAAAAAACCTGTTATGCAAGTAGTTTTTTACCTGTCACATGCAAGTAACACATCATGGAATCACATAATGTTTGATTTAGATGAAAAATAAAGAAGAAATCCAATTAAACTAGTTGGTAGAACTGCCACAAAGCTAATTTGGGCCTGAGCCCAAAGGGCGAAGACCCTATTGTATTTCGTGTGTTTGTTTCTTTCTTATTCTTTCTTTATTAGTACGTCACTTCAATCCTAAATTTGACCCCCTAAACATGCTCAAAAACTCTTTGTTAAAATGTAAAAATTAACCCCCAAAGTGCCAAAATGTGCTCGAGAGCGCCACCTATGTATCTAAAATGGCCGCCACGGCCCGTAGGAATGTTGTAGAGAGATTGAACCAAAACTCAATTATTTGTCTCATCAAGACCTACAAATCATACACTGACACCCCTGACCTAAATCCAACAGGAAGTCCGCAGTTCACCCATGAAAGTATGATTTTGTGCCAATTTTGGACCTTGAATAAACGCTATCTCCTCCTAGGGCGTTAATGGTATCGGCTTCAAACTTTAATACATGACTTATCACACTGTGTTGAACAAAAGTTATAAAAAACTTTGTAATAACTCGAATGGTTTAGATCTAGTAAGCCCTGAAAGTTGGAGTGCCACATCACACCTTACAATGTAAACCAATGGGGAGGCAATCTCTGGGCATGGACTTTGTGCCAAACTGGGGTGTCTGACGTCTAAACTATGAGTCCGACCACTTTCAAACCTGTATCAATAGATTTGCGACAGAAATTCCTACAAAAAAATGTGATTTTTATGTAGGATTTGGCCAAAGTCATGGGATTTATGAGGATATTTCACAAGAAGAGTACTCTGAAATCATTCTCTCCAGCTGAGAGGGAGAGAGAGAATGGGAGGGGGGGGGGGTGGGTGAAGTCAGGCCTGTCAGCCCAGGTCTGAAAACATCTACATGCCCGTGACAGAAGCCCTTGGACTGCGCCACACTCCAGTTACTTAGTGTTTCTACACATCTGACAGCAGTGTTCAATCCTTACTTTTTTTTTCAAGGAGTACATGTGCTCCTAAATGAAAAAAATTAGGAGCACACATATAACTTTAGGAGCACACTGAAAAATGTTCAAGTAACAGTTTCTTAAAGAAAACAATTCATTACATACATATTTACAATTTATCACATACATATTTATTTTTGATTTATGTAAATCAAAATTTATGTTGTCTTTAGGGGTGCTCGATTGTGGCCAAAATCATAATCACAATTATTTTTGTTCAATATTGAGATCATGATTATTTAACATGATCACTTTTTGACTGTCATTTTTGCCAGTTGCTGATGTTGATATATGCACATATTTTTTTCCACTTGGCTGAGGAGACTATTACACATGCAGTCATATATTGTACTAATGATCAAGAAAGACTATAGCCTATATGAGGGAAGAACTTTAATGCTGAGCTACTGAACTCCAGTCTTCCTAAGTTCTTCCTTCATCTTTCTTGATCATAGTATAATCTATGCTTGCATGAATAATAGCCTCCTCAGCCAGCTGGTAAAAATATGTGCATATATCGGCATTGGCAATCGGCCACAATGAGTTGGAAATGTCAGTATATTGGATATTGGCAAAAATCTAATGTTGTGCATCCCTAGTTAAAAGTCTTTACATTCCTAAAAATAGACTCGATGAAAATTAGGAAACTAATTTGTTTTACACACAAACTCATCAAGGGTTTTCAATTTACTAATTGAAATTCAAGTGAATGGGCACAAAACTTGCATGATTTTGATGCCACAGGTGTGAGCAAGGCAGCCATGTCTCACCCTGCAGAAAATTCTCATCCTCACAGCTGTTGAGATTTGATGTTTCACCATGACAGAGGAAGTTGCTATAACTTTATTGTAAATGCTCCAGTCTGCACCAAACTTTACATGTTTGATAAGACTCCCGGCCTGAACGCGTGTACATGACAATATTCCATCAGTGATGCAAACTGGCTGAATAGCGCCCCCTACGAAATTTCAGTAAAGCAGCCCCACAGTGGGCAAAATAGTGGACAAAGGAAGTGTTTGTCTCCTTCTTGCACTGTCTGAAAACAGCCCTGGTCTGAAGACATCTACATGCCCGTAACAGAAGCCCTTTGATTGCGCCACGGCCCGACGTGCGCAAGGGCGCGAAGGCCCGCCTAACGCTGCTTGCAGCTTTAATTAAAGTCAACAATTTATCACATACATATTTAAATGCTTTGTGTGTGTGTGTGTGTGTATGTAAATCAAAATGTATGTTCTCTTTAGGGGTGCTTGATTATGGCAAAAAGCATAATCACAATTATTTTTGCTCAATATTGACATCACAGTTATTTAACACGATTACTTTTTGACTATCATTTTTGGCGATTGCCGATATATGCACATATTTCTTCCCACTTTGCTGAGGAAACTATTACACATGCAAGCATAGATTGTACAAAGTATGATCAAAAAAGACAATATATGAGGGAAGAGCTCAGGAAGACTAGAGTTCCGGAGCTCAGCATTAAAACTTTAATGAACCTGCCAGTGGGTGGAGTAGCAGTTTTTTGGGTTTTGAGTTTTGAGTTTTGAGTTTTGATGTTTCGCCATGACAGAGGAAACTGCTATAACTTAAGTGCAAATGCTCCAGTCCGCACCAAACTTTGCATGTTTGATAAGAGTCCCGGCCTGAACACGTCCTCATGACAATATTCAGTCAGTGATGCAAACTGGCTGAATAGGGTCCCCTACGAAATTGTAGCAAAGCAGCCCCAGCAGCGGGCAAAACAATGGACAAAGGAAGTGATGTTTATCTCCGTCTTGCACTGTCTGAAAACAGCCCGGGTCTGAAGACATCTACATGCCTGTGATAGAAGCCCTTGGACTGCGCTGCGGCCCGACGTGCGCAAGGGCACGAAGGTCCGTTCAACACTGCTTGCAGCTTTAATTAAATATGTTTCTTTATTTCAGTAGATGGTTTAAGATGTGTAGATAGTTTGAGAAAGTTGAACCAATGAAGGTTAATGTTTGTTATTAGAAGAACTGACTTATTATGTATCATGTAATATGCTTAAGTGTTTCTTTAATGGTTTTACAAATATGATACAAGCTGACAGGACCATTATTAATCAGAAATATCATGAATGTTTGGACATTATGACAGGAATGTGTTTACAGCTTAATGTGAAATAATAGGCAACAGTGACTTGAAGTGTAAGTTTTTGCATGTAAAAACTCAGAATTAGATTTTCCCAAATTCCTTTACTTCAGGAGGCACAGCCTGCAGACCACCAGCCACACCTAAAGCCTCTAGAACAAAGAAATTGAATATTCATCAATAGTTCGGCACAAACCCCTTTAGAACATCCCTAAAACTCCTCCCATCTTATTCTAACATATAAAAACAGCCTCAAAGAGATTCCTCTTTGAGCTGGCCTCCAAGACCTCAAGAAAATTCTTAAGACATCTTTTTCATTTGTTTTTCAATCAAATGTATCCAAATTTAATCTTTTATTGCAACAAGTTAATTTGTTTTGTTTTATTAGTAACATTAAGTCTCGTATTTCCACGTATAGTAATTTAATTTTGAAGTAAACACGTACAGTATTTTATTTTGAAGTAGACGCCGCTGAAGATTTGAGCGTAGTCAGACTAAACTTTATTCGAAACTTAACTCAAGTTACTACAAGCCAAATAAAGCCTGAACGTAAGCTCCCGAAGAAGACGAAGAAGAGGGTGGCTAGAAAATCCAATCACAGTAAACTTTTCCTACGCTGTCAGGCAAGTTCAAATTGCTTTTTGAACAGTTCAGTTTGAACCTGGTGGTGGTGGTAATGATGAGTATGGCAGATAAAGATGATGATATGATGATTCCTCACCAGAACACCCATGGCCATATCTGAAGTCCATGTTTCAGATTTTTGAAATGAAAGCAGTGTTGCTGTTGGGCAGTTGTAAAGCTAGAGGAGTGTAACTGTTTATTTAAGGTAGGGAGGTTGTTTTATTTATTTTTTATTTTCTGAGGAAGAGGCATCTACAGCAATCCCACTGTGCCTGATGCACACATGTGCACGAATGCACACACATACACACACACACACACACACATTACCAGAGCTGTGTCAGAACACTGACATGCTGTTTTGTGGAGATGGAGTGGGGTGTGTTAAATAAAAAAATAAAAATGACAATGGCTGTCTTTTTGTTGATTCAATTGTGTTTCTATAGGCATTTATATAGGCTTTGTAGCATATTCTACAAGCTTTTTATTGTACAGATTGTACAAGCAAGTCAGTATATTCAGTAGGTTGTTTCAGAGTCATTAGGTTCTGTATATGCATTGTGGCAACAATACAACAATGCGTTGACATTAAAAAGAAAATGTACTTTTGAATACTTAAGTATTTTGGAGTTGTGTACTTTGTCCACCACTGGTAAAGGATGACACTAATTAAAGATTCAAGATTTAGTTTATTCACTAGCAAGGATCACACCATCAGGAAGATACATTTGAATGATTTATTGAAAAAAGATTAATGAGGCTTGCTCTTCTGCTAGCTTGCTTGTTTGGATGCGGTGTGGGGAGGCTTCGTGGGGAATTCGCGGTGGCACCCAGGCAGCAACAGACCCCCTCAGGACCCTACGAGGGAAGAAGGAGAGGAAAAACAGGAAGAAAGAGTATGGTGGGAGGGAGGGATGCAGAATGCAAGAGCGAAAGAGGAGGAGAGGGTTTGGTTAGTATTGAGTATTAGTATTGGTGCGGTTGAGGTGTGGTCCTGCTCCTGAAACTTTGCTAGTTAGCTTCAATTCACTAACAAAGACCACACCATCAACAAAATACATTTGAATTTATTGAAAAAGATTAATGAGGATTGCTCTTTCGCTAGCTTGCCTGTTTGGATGTGGTGTGGGGAGGCTTCTTGGGGAATCTGCCATGGTGCCTGGGCAGCAACAGACCCCTAAAAACTTCCAGTTATTTAAGGTGAGCTTGAGCAGATCTGAGATCTTTGAGATCCGAACGGATGTAATGATGGTATGTTTGAGAGGACCACCGACCCGTGAGTCGTATGAAATGTTCCGGAACTCCATTGCAGGAAGCTAAAGCAGCTCTGATTCTGAAGGAGTGTCCAGAGTAATATATGGGAGACATACCAGATAGGGAAAGTATGTGGCGGAAGTGTTGGGTGAACCAGAATCGAGTAGCCACTTGTCTGGATTCGGAGATGAAAAGAGGATCTCTCGCTGTTGTGCTCTGAGATTTTCTGTATATCAAGTAGTTTGCAAGGGTTTTGAAAGGATTCAGAGGTGATTGGACTTTGAAGTAGAAGACGGGTTTAGGCTGACTGGATGGATTGGTTTTAGTTTGCTTTAGGTAGAAAACCATGGTGTCATCTGAGAAAAGAGACAAGTCTGAAATGCAAGCATGACGGCGAGGGTTGAAGTGAAAGGTTGAGGAAGTGAATTCGGAGCATCTGGGGAAAGCGAAGAAGGCAAGCAAGAACATGGCTTCTAGAATTCGAGCCACATAGGGAGTGGAGCCCGGAGCAGATGGTGTGGATGCATGTTGACAGCAGGTCAGCAGTAAGAGGTAGACAGCGAGGGTTTTTGGCTGGTTCTTGACAAAGGAGTCCTTTGAGGAGTGAAGTTATCTGAGGATGGCTTGAAGCCAAGCCTGGACTGCCAGTTATGAGTTTGGAGAAGAAGCTGATGCCGCTCAGATAAACTTTGATGGTGTGTGTTTTAACAGTCGTAATGGAATGGGCATAGATAATGAAACAAGTCAGGGTGACGAGATCGAATGACAGGAAGGTTATGTTATGCTGGTTGTGAAAGTAATGGAAACTTTTCCAAGCTGTCCAGTAGAATGAAAGGATTGAGGGCGATAGGCTGTTGATGATGGAGTTCTGAGAGTCAATGATCAAGGGTACTAGGGCAGGATTTACAAGTTGAAAGTCAGTGCTGAATATGGAGGAACTGGAGTAGGCAGGGTATCTGCATGTGGAGCCAAGCTTCTGAACTTCTGAAACAAGAAACAGGAAAGAGAGTCAGCGATGGTGTTGGAGTGACCAGGAACATGAGCTGCCTGCGCGGAGGACGTAATGGTGTGTAACTGACTGCCAGGTTAGGCAGCGCATGAATGACATGATGGATGAGGAGTTGGAACGTCCTTTGTTGGTTATGTCTATGACTGCGGGGTTGTCTGAGTATATGAGGATGTACTTATGGGACCATTCATGGCCCCACAGAACAGCGGTGGCTATTATGGCCCTCCGTTTTTACTGCAGACAGTGGAATTCCAAGGTCAGAGAAAACTGAGGTCAGAGTGACCAGACAAAAAGCAGGTGGCGATGAGGGGGGGGGAAACGATAAGGAAATCATCCAAGAGATAGATGAGGAATGAGGTGTTATGGTTATTAGACAGGATCCAGCAATGGACTTCAAACAAGGTGTCAAAGAGTTTAGGGCTGCTTTTGCAACCGAAAGCAAACCTGATGGCAAAGTAATATGCACCCTGCCTGCGGATGCAGAAGAATTGCTAGAAGTCAGGGTAGACAGGGAGAAAAGTGAAAGTGAAAGTGCTGGTTATCTCAGCTTTTGAGAGCCAAGACCCTTTTCCAGCAAGTTTGATGAGGGTGATGGCATGGTTGATGGTGGCATAGTGAAGGGAGAAGTCTTTACTCAGAATCAAGTTGTTAATGCTGGGAATAGTAAAGCTGTGTGGTGCCGAAAGCTCGACGATAATGCATTTCTTTCTGGAGTATTTCCTGGTTGTGATACCGAGAGGGCTGATATGGAAAGTAGGAAAGGAAGGAAGAGTGAACGGACCAATCATGAAGCCTTCTTTAACTTCCTTAGCGAGGTACTGCAGAGATTCCAGGGTGGAACCCTTCCCGAATTCCACTTAGGAGGAACATAACGAAAACTGGATTGGGGTGATTATGTAGTGCTTCGGCCAAGGTGGAAATGTTAATAGGTGTAGACAGGTGATTACCTAGCTTCTGTGAGGTGGGGTTGTGTGGGCATGCAGGGCGGGTGTGGCCACCCCCGCAGAAGGCGCAGACGTAGAGGAAGCAGCACTGGGACATAGAGCATCCGGCATTGTTAAAGTTGTTAAAAGTGGTTCGACCGCCTTGGTGCATGATGGGCCTGCCTTTTTTGTCTATGCCATTGGGTAAGGGGTAGATGACGGAAGGGGTGGAAGACGTTGGCTTTGGAGGTATGGGTGCTGGTGGGGCCACTGATGCTAAGCGGGAGAGAGCAAAAGCTCTTGTTTGGGCTTGACGTGTCTCGGTGTGAGCTGGACCAGAATGGGTTATGAAGGAAGACCAGAGTTAAAAATGGAAGGAACTAGCTGCTGTGTGGGCTGTGGGGAGAAACTGGGAGCCAGCATCCCAGTACCAATGGCCCCGGCGGACAAGCGCTGCAGGGAATGGTGGGGCTGAGAGGTGGAGGATCCCGGCATCCCGGTGTCTGGAGCCCCTGCTAAGGCTAGCTGCTGTGGTTGGAGGAAGGGAGCAGCAGGGGGCGCTGGCATCCCAGTGCCAGAAGCCCCTGCCGAGGCAAGCTGCTGTGGTTGGAGTAAGGGAGCAGCAGGGGGCGCTGGCATCCCAGTGCCAGAAGCCCCTGCCGAGGCAAGCTGCTGTGGTTGAAGGAAGGGGGCAGTGGGGGGCGCTGGCATCCTGGTGGCAGCATCCTCGACCAAGGCAGGCTGCTGCAGTTGTTTCATCCAAAGTAGGTGAGTGAGCACGTTGTTGGGAGGTGGGTATTGGAGCCCTAGTGTTATTTAGTCCATTTGATCCATGTTTTTTCCTCTGATGCTGTCCTTTCCGCTGGCTTTGGGCTGGAGGGTGTAATTGTGCCGTCTCTTTAACGGGGGCTCTGACGTCACGGCATGTCATTGGGTTTTGCCTGGTGACGTCACCTAGAAGAAGGCTGATGTTGACGGAGTGGTGTGTACGACAGGCTGACATTGAAAAGTTGAAAAGTCTTGCCTCATTGTCTGTACAGTGGAATGGGATTCCCTTCTCTTTGTATGTCGGGGGACCTCCCAGTTGTGATGCCAGTGTCGGGGTGATGCCAGGGGCCTGGAGCTATCCTCGTGGGCGAAGGAGTTGAAGAATTGTGGCGACGGCAATGGACAGTTTTTGAATTGCCTTGTCCTCTGTGGATGAAGGAGGTGGGCTGGTAGATGCTGAGGATTTGTCGGGTGAACTATAGTTTTGGATGTTGAGGAGAGATGAACCAGGTGGGATATGGACTGTGGAGGAGATAGAGCTTGCTGGAGTTGCCCACTTCCTGGATGGATTGTGGACCTCGGAAAGCGGGGTCTCAAGCATGGATGTGGTGTGGAAGTTTTGAGCTGGATCCGTTGGTGAGGCAGAAACTTTGGACTTGGTCATCCTGGTGCTGTCAAAAAAGATTGTCATCCAATGGGAATAAGGAGATGAAATTCATGGTTGAGATAAGGTGAGTAGAAGATGAAAGTTCGTAAAACAAGTAGTATGTTTATAGTTTTTTGATGTGCTCGAAGCAATCGGCTCTGATGCAGAATGCAAGAGCGAAAGAGGAGGAGAGGGTTTAGTTAGTATTTATGGGATTGCCGGAAGGGGTGGGATTGAGGTGTGGTCCTGCTCCTGAAACTTTGCTAGTTAGCTTCAATTGTCATTTTCTTGTATATTTGCATACACAAAAAAATGAAATGCTGTTTCTCCCAGCCCACAGCAGTGTAACAACAACAGAAAGGATAAAGATATACTGTATATCTAAAAATTCACCATAAAAAATGATAAAAATATGTAAATCCCAAGAGAAAAAACAGAAACAAAAACAGAATGAGCATGGTGCATTTAAGTGCATTTAAAGAGAAAAGTACATGTCTCAGTTGGATGTAGACAGTTCTTGCATGTCAACGCCTGACCAGCACAGATGGAGGAGTTTATAATCCATTTTGCTATCCAGAGAGTGAACATTAGGCAACTTGATTGTTGAAACTGCCGGTTTGTATGGGTTAACAGTTAGCCTAGCTTGCTCTGCTTCCACGTCCTGACACACTGCTTTCGATGTTTCCTCTCAAGCACAGCTCTGGTAAAGGCTGTGGTCTCCTTTGGGTCCATTGGGCGTAGCAGACAAAGCACGCTCAGCTGATTTAGCTCCCAGCAAGTATTTCTCATAGCAAAGGTCTTTGTTCTGAATGTCCAAAAGAAACTGATGATCATAGACATATTTCCTCTGCACTCCACACAATGCCACTGCATAGTCAGAACTAGGAGAGGACACTGCAAACGTTGGTCGCGCCACTACCACACATGGAGAGAGAGAGAGAGAATACCACCAACAAGGACCCCTTAATTTCTCTTCTTGTCTTCACAAAATAACTCTTCTGTTAGCTTCCTCAATGCAGTTTCTCCTTGGGAAGGTTGGTAACAGTGGCAGGTAGCAGTTAGCAGTTGACAGCTACATAGTGTTTTCATTGAAAAAATATATCCAAAGATGAAATTTTCTCCTCTGTTATTGCTGATTAATGCTGTTACCTCTTCTTTAGAGTCTTTTCTGAAGAGTATTTGAAGGTTAGTTTGCAAAATGTCCCACTTTTTAGGTCCAAGTTTGAGATGTATTCAAGAGCCCATCTCAAGTGCAGCCACTCTCTCTCATCTTGAACGTACATGCCAAGTTTCGTTCACAGTACACAGTTCAATAGTAGAGCTTTAAACGTTTTCAAGTCATTAAGACTATGGATGTAATCCCACCTCTCACCACAATATGGGTTGCAATGGCAGTGGTGCTGTCTGTCCCTGTCCGAGCTGCAGAATCTCAGGTGAGGTTTGAAAACCTGCAAACCAGCAAAAGTTGTTTTAAACAGTATAAGTAAGAGTATCACATTACCTACAGTTTCTATACATTTATTTCCTTATAACATTTATTGTGACAATTGTTGTGCCTCAATTATGTGGTCAGACAAAGGCAGGCCAAGACTTGTAAACTCTGAAGCGTGACCACGAGGCCACCTGTGTCCTTTAATCCCTGAAACAAAGGAGGAGCCCCAAAAGGCTGCTCCCACTGACTCCATTTCCCAGCCTACCCTGCAGTTCACACCTTGGTGTGAAATCTGGGAGAGCCCCAAACTCTCATCCCTCATTGGCAGAGACGTCTCAACACCACAGGGAGTCCTGGCGACGCAGCCATAATGTCACTTCAGCTTTAAGTACCAGCTGCACAGATACACCCATTGGCTTTCCATTGTAACTGTGCTGCAGAAAGCTCTGCTTTCCCCGTGAGCCAGTTTACTAAAAGAGGTTGAAAGGTTCCAATGCATGTGTATTTCCCATTGCTGAGTATGAAGATCCTCCCCTAGCTGGACGCCGCTCTCCTGTTTGCCTGCAGAAGGAAGAGAAGGATCTCTTCACATAGATGCGGATAACTTCTATGCCCTGCTGCCTTCTGACCAAGTCTACTCTCCTGTGTTTCCTTGCTGCCCACTGAGAGACCAGCTGCCACTAACCCTTGAGGAAATGAGGACAGCACCAACAGGACCCACACATTGGAGGACCTGTGCTGGACCCCAATTATCGCTTACTGAAGTGACCCAAATGAGAGTCTTATGTCTGGGCAGAGACAGTGTTGTACTGTGTGTTTATTAGCCTTATTGCTTGTTAAGCTTTATTGCTGTTGTTGTGGTTATGAATTGCTAAGCTCTGAGGAGCATTGATGCTTGCTGCTTTTTTAGTTGTGTTCACCATGCTAATCTAATTTGTGTTGTCCCACTCAGGACTGCTGTGTATTGTGCCACCGCAAGTGAGAAAGCAGGTTGGTTTGTCAGTCAACAGTCCAGATAATGCACGT
The DNA here is from genome assembly GCF_910596095.1 of Thunnus maccoyii. Lineage (NCBI taxonomy): Eukaryota > Metazoa > Chordata > Actinopteri > Scombriformes > Scombridae > Thunnus > Thunnus maccoyii. Next base: position 2,005,518 of record NC_056543.1, read on the forward strand.
TACAGACTACCGTATACTGTATGTGTGGTTTTCTGTGTGACAAAGTGAAGACTACTTTTCTCTGTCTTATTACTTAGTGATGGGCAAAAATGAATGAACAAATCTTTTTGAACAAATCTCTTTAGTGTCCGGTATGTACCGGGTCAGTGTGTCGAACGTACCGAGTGCTCATGAATCCTGGACTTTTCCCACTCATACCGCCCACACCCACTCACTGTTATTGTAGGGTACTGCTCACACTGCCTGCCTGCCTGCTACAGTGGTGCAATCGCTCAAAACATGAATGAGCACCAATGAATGAGCGGGAATCATTGTCTCGAACGACAACGTCAGTGTGTGACTCGAGTCAAGACAGCCTGGCAGCTACTCACTGTACAAGATCAAATGAACCGTTCTCTTGAACTAGGATGTACGATTGAATGAGAGGCGATTTAATCAGACTCGAGTCGAGACAGACGGCAGGTTAAATTGAACAAGACTGAATGAACTGCTGCTCTCTCGAACTAGGAGGTCTGCGACTTACTCCTCAAAAAGACTGAAAGATCGTTGGTCAGTGTCGCATCACATTTCTGTAACATCGTATTGAGCTTATATAGCCTACCTACATACAAGTGGGATGCTGAATCAATGCATTTAAATTAATATTTTATCTTTATTAATGTAAACTTATACATGATGACTGGTAATCCACTGAAGAGAAATTTTGTGGGGCAGGCAGCACTAGCTGTCGAATGTGCCTGCACTATAACTGAGTGTCATGAAGAAACTGACGGCATATTTTGGAAAAAGGTTCGATACATTTACATGTATCAACTCGAAAGAACCGACACTGTGAAAAGAATCGGTCCGCCCATTACTATTATTACTAGCTCTGTTTACACGAACACATGCACATAAACACTTGCACCCCTTTGCACATCTGGTGGGCAGATAATGTGGGACACAGCGGCATTCTGCCCCCAGCCATCTTACCACCAGACATGTGTATTTTAAGGCACACATGCTGAATTGGGTAAGTGCAGAGTCGCTGGCTATCTTGCTATTGTCTCTAACCAAAACACTGCGGTCACATCTGCTTTTTGATTCTCACGTGATGTGAATTCCTCCCGTAGTCCTGTGTGCCATCTTGAGTCTTGCATGACATTATCATCCCCGGTTACACCCACCATCTTGTCACCCACACACACACACACACACACACACAAACACATACATACACGCACACACATACACGCACACACACTTGCATTGACTTGCATGTGTATTTAACTGTGTACAGCTGTTGTCGTGTGTATGTTTTGCTTAGGTAGTATTAGTCATAGTACGGTAATTTGATAACTAAAGCATTTCTTAATTGTATTAATTCTTGCTGAGGTTAATAAATCCTGTTGTACATTTAAAGAGAAGTCTTTTGTGATTACTGTGTTTACTTGTGATGAGAGGCTAGTTCAGAAAGTCAGAGCTCAGACTCAAACCTTCTCCGTTCACCAGTGTGTTTGGTTATTGGTCCCGGTTTCCAGGTGATGCTGTGTTATTATTAATTTGTATTCATATTTTTTTAATCAATTTTAATAAATAATAGTTACCTATGATAATTATTAATGATCACTAATGACCAAACTTATGCCTCCCAGCCATGACACAATCTATGAAATATCAATTATAAATATGAATTAAAGTCTCATATTTATATATATGCGCTAAAAATACAAGGTAAAATAAAATAAAAGGCAAGCCAGCAAATACATATTCCATATATTGTAGTCAGGCTCTTTATGTGTGCATGCACATGTGCGTATGAAAGAGAAAAGATAGCTATAGAGGGCGTGTGCAAATACACAACTATTTTGGCCGACAAAAAATGTCCCTACCAACATTAAAACCAAACCTACACCCCTGCGGCAGTTATTACACACATGAAGGCTGTGCATTCAGAACATACCTGAATAATTACACACCTGTCAGCCTGCAGCACCTCATCCATCAAAATTCTCATAAAAGGAGCCTGTTTGATGTGGCTCTGATACATTCTTATCAGGTTTTTTGCTGATTTGCATATTACACCAAATGTTGTGTACAGTGCCTGTACACAACCTGTCACATTCAATCCCTACATACAGGTAACACATCTTGGAGTCACATAACGTTTGATTTAGATGTCACATAAAGAAGAAATGCAATGAAAGCTGCAAGCAGTGTTGAACGGACCCTTGCACCTCCACACATGTCAGGCCACGGAGCAATCGAAGGGCTTCTGTCACGGGCATGTAGATGTCTTCAGATCCAGGCTGTTTTCAGACAGTGCAAGGAGATAAACATCACTTCCTTTGTCCACTATTTTGCCCACTGCTGGGACTGCTTCGCTGAAATTTCGTGGGGGGTGCTATTCAGCCAGTTTGCATCACTGATGGTATATTGTCATGTAGACGTGTTCAGGTCAGGAGAAGTTTGGTGCAGACTGGAGCATTTACAATAAAGTTATAGCAACTTCCTCTGTCATGGCGAAAAATCAAATTTTCTGAAGGGTGAGACATGTCTGTCTTGCTCACACCTGCTCATCAAATTTTGGGCCCATTCACTTGAATTTAAAAAACAAATGAATTTCCAAATTTTCATCAAGTCTATTTTTTGAAAAGTAAAGACTTTTGACCCACATGACCTGGTCAAAGTTTGATTGAAATGTGTACTGTCAGGTGTGTAGAGACAATAAGTAACTGCAGCTGGACACAGAAAGATACTCATATATTTGAATGGAGAGTGTGAGTGAACCGCTAGGTGCTCGGGCCCTAATAAAGGAAAAACTGCAGTACAGAGCTACAAATTTTAGTTTTGATGGTATTTTTCTACAGCACTTTATAACTAAACTGTCACCCTCACTCCATTTTTTCCCTTCCCCTCATAGGTCATCCCCACTACTGAATTATAAATATAAGACCTATAATTATTGTAAAATAAATGATAATAAGACCAAACTTCATACAAAGTTTGTATATAATGTATTGAATGTATATAGGCCTTTCTGCTGTATCCTACAAAAATGAGCTGCATTCAACCCCCACACCAGTGGCGGCTGGTGACTCAAGAAATTGGGGAGGACAGGAGGAAAACCAACATACCGCATCAAACTATATCATTGTCCCCAACCTGATGAAATCAGGGAGGGGTGGGGGGCAATTTTATATGCCAATAAAACAATTTGCTTTTAAAAACAAAAACCCCTGAGTGGTGTAAAGGCTGCTTCTTTAAAGACATTTAGCATATACATATTGTTTCTAAACAAAGAAGAGCTCATTTTAGCCGTGGAGTGGTTCAGATGTGTGATTTTACCAACAAAATGAAATTCAAATTTAAAGTATTGTTCTATTGTGACAACAGATTTATGTTCTCATCAAAAACAGACAAAATTTCACATGATTTACACGTGATTCCTGTGTATTTTCTTAGTATACAGAAATACATAAAGTACCACAAAGCTTATAATGTGATACAGGAACAGATCAGTGCTGAATACTAGAAAGACTGAACACTAAAAACATTCACAGATCTAAAAGTGTAGGCCGGTCTTTGAGTGACATGAAGGTCTCTGCATACAGCTCAAGCAGGTAAGACCACGTCACTGACTGCTGCCTCATCACTGGGCTGCATGTATACTAGTAGTGCCTGTGTGTGTTTATATGAAGGAGTGAGGCCTGGGGAACACTCCTGACTTCTGCTGTTTGTCTCCCCCTAGCTGTGAGGAACAGTACAAAGACACTGCTGACAGTCAGATCGACTGCAAGACAGTGACTCAACGGTGAGCAGAGACACACCTGAACACACATCAAACTCTCCTTTGATCTATAAAACAACCAGAGTTACTCTTCATCACACGTTGATCTGTGAGAAAAAGAACATGTTGTTCATGTTTCATGTTGTCTGATGTGAGCAGGGATGAAGCTGGAAGCCAAACACAACTGAACTCAGATTATACACCTTTTTATTTGGGGAACAGAGTTTTTGTGTCAATCTGTCTACACAACACCTGTCCTGTTATTAGACCCAATAACACTAACCTTTGTCTTGCTCTTCATGTTAGTAATCATTGACCTTATCTTTCTGTCTGACTGGACTTGATCGTTCTCTCTCCCATGACAGCTGTAATCTCCTGAAGGAGGATCCCTTCACCTTCTGCCACAACCACACCAACCCCGAGCCCTTCATCACCGCCTGCACCAACACTCTGTGCAAATACCCAGCAGTGGACGGTCTCAACTGCCAGTTCCTGGAGGCTTACACCAGAGCCTGCAGCCTGCAAAGCAAAGACACGCTGGAGGACTGGAGGTCAAAGGCCAGCTGCTGTAAGACCGTCCTTTACTGTCATTAAGTTATGTTTTATAGGGCATGATAGGACAAGATGAGCCCAGATAACAGTGAGGACAGAACAGGAATCAAGAACTCTACTACAAGTAAAGACCTGCATTCAGATTTACAGTAAAATATGAAAAATAGAAGCAGTAGGTGCAGTGCATGTGATCAGATCAGATCTTCTCTGGACATTGAAATGGCCGCCTTCTCTGTCTACAGTGTTCCAGATGTAGACGGGACAAAGTGTTCTTCATATTTGACTGAATAAAGAACAAAGTTTGGTTGAGCTGTGTGATAATCTCATGCACGCTGTTACTAAACTGCTCACAAGGAGTCAGGATCCGATCAGCTGTTGTTCCTGTTTATCTTACTGACTGACTCTAGTAAGTATTGATCTTTGTTTGATCTTTCAGCCTCCCCCCGGGCCTTCTGTCAGGATAAGTTCTGCAGTGCTCATGAGTTCTGTGCTGACGACATCAGTGGTGGAACCAGCTGCTACTGTCGGGCCATTTTTGGCTCCAAGTACAGATCGACAAACACTTTTGGTATGAAGACTGAAAAAGGAGACCCGTCTCACACGTGAAATGACACAATATGACATTAAATATCATAGTTTACATGTGAAAACATGAATTTATTTTGTGAGGTGGAAATACAGCATCTGACATACTGTCACATGAAGTGAGAATTCTCTGTTGGTTCACAACAACCACAGACACTTTCACACACTGGATCAATTATTAATTTTAAAAAAGTATCGATTAGTGAAATATGAATCTTAGGGCCCTATTTTAACCACACAAGTACAACAACAACTGCAGGGTGGTAGGTCTTAGGCACACGGACAGTGTAGGCGTCTCTATGTGCACCTGCTGTTTTGCTTCATGTATGTGCAGCAGCACAATGTGCAAAAGGGCTGAATGAAGGTGAATAGAGATCAGCAGGTGTGGTGATTTATTAAATACTCTCTCAGCCAGTCACATCACTGCTCTCATAGCTCTGAAACAGCTCAGCCAATCACAGTTAAATGTGATAACAGCAGCTCAACACACAGAAGGCTTTTCTTCAGGAAATGTCTTGATGGTTCAGAGTGTCATGACTAGGGCTGTAGTCTGCTGGTCGACTGGTTGATTAGTTGGTCGATATGCTCTCATCCGACTAACAAATTACCTGTGAAAACGGGTGTATTCAAAACACCCCCTATGTTTTCACAACTTTGAACTCGCCCAACCTAATGGAGACTGCTCGGTCCAACTTTACTCAACATTTACTGAATGTACTGAATGTTTACTGAATCTGTGTTTCTCCATAATGACACAACGAGAACCCCCGCCAGGCCAAAAAAATATTTTTAGGGCCTGAGCCCAAAGGGTGAAGACCCTATTGTTTTTCGTGTGTTTGTTTGTTTCTTATTATTCTTTCTTTATTAATCCGCCACTTCAACCCTAACTTTGACCCCCTAAACATGCTCAAAAACTCACCAAATTTGGCACGCACATCAGGTCTTATGAAAAATTTGATAAAATCTAAAAATTAACCCCCAAAGTGCCAAAATGTGCTCGAGAGCGCCACCTATGTATCTAAAACGACCGCCATGGCCCGTAGGAATGTCGTAGAGCGATCGAACCGAAACTCAATTATTCGTCTCATCAAGCCCTACAAATCATACGCTGACACCCCTGACCTAAATCCAACAGGAAGTCCGCAATCTCAATTTCAAAGTATGACTTTGTGCCAATTTTGGACTTTGAATAAACGCTATCTCCTCCTAGGGCGTTAATGGTATTGGCTTCAAACTTTAACACATGTTCTCACACTGTTCTGAACAAACGTTACTAAAAACTTTGTAATAACTCGAACGGTTTAGATCTAGTAAGCCCTGAAAGTTGGAGTGTGACATCACACCGTACAATATAAACCAATGGGGAGGCAATCTCTGGGCATGGACTTTGTGCCAAACTGGGGCATCTGGCGTCTAAACTATAAGTCCGACCACTTTCAAACCTGTATCAATGGATTCGCGATGAAAATTCCTACAAAAAATGTGATTTTTATGTAGGATTTGGCCAAAGTTATGGGATTTATGAGGATATTTCACAAGAAGAGTACTCTGAAATCCGTCTCTCTGGCTGAGAGGGAGAGAGAGAGAATGGGAGGGGGGGGGGGGTGGGTGAAGTCAGGCCTGTCAGCCCAGGTCTGAAAACATCTACATGCCTGTGACAGAAGCCCTTGGACTGCGCCACACTCCAGTTACTTAGTGTTTCTACACATCTGACAGCAGTGTTCAATCCTTACTTTTTTTTTCAAGGAGTACATGTGCTCCTAAATGAAAAAAATTAGCACACATATAACTTTAGGAGCACACTGAAAAATGTTCAAGTAACAGTTTCTTAAAGAAAACAATTCATTACATACATATTTACAATTTATCACATACATATTTAAACTCTTTGTGTGTGTGTGTGTGTGTGTGTGTGTGTGTGTGTATGTAAATCAAAATTTATGTTGTCTTTAGGGATGCTCGATTATGGCAAAAATCATAATCACAATTATTTTTGTTCAATATTGAGATCATGATTATTTAACATGATCACTTTTTGACTGTCATTTTTGCCAGTTGCCGATGTTGATATATGCACATAGTTTTTTCCACTTGGCTGAGGAGACTATTACACATGCAGTCATATATTGTACTAATGATCAAGAAAGACTATAGCCTATATGAGGGAAGAACTTTAATGCTGAGCTACTGAACTCCAGTCTTCCTAAGTTCTTCCTTCATATATTGTCTTTCTTGATCATAGTATAATCTATGCTTGCATGCGTAATAGCCTCCTCAGCCAGCTGGTCAAAATATGTGCATATGTCGGCATCGGCAATCGGCCACAATGAGTTGGAAATGTCAGTATATTGGATATTGGCAAAAATCTAATGTTGTTCATCCCTAGTTAAAAGTCTTTACATTCCTAAAAATAGACTTGATGAAAATTAGGAAATTAATTTGTTTTACACACAAAATCATCAAGGGTTTTCAATTTACTAATTGAAATTCAAGTGAATGGGCACAAAATTTGCATGATTTTGATGCCACAGGTGTGAGCAAGGCAGCCATGTCTCACCCTGCAGAAAATTCTCATCCTCACACAATTGAGATTTGATGTTTCACCATGACAGAGGAAGTTGCTATAACTTTATTGTAAATGCTCCAGTCTGCACCAAACTTTACATGTTTGATAAGACTCCCGGCCTGAACGCGTGTACATGACAATATTCCATCAGTGATGCAAACTGGCTGAATAGCGCCCCATACGAAATTTCAGTAAAGCAGCCCCACAGCGGGCAAAATAGTGGACAAAGGAAGTGTTTGTCTCCTTCTTGCACTGTCTGAAAACAGCCCGGGTCTGAAGACATCTACATACCCATGACAGAAGCCCTTCGATTGCGCCGCGGCCGGACGTGTGCAAGGGTGCGAAGGCCCGTTCAACGCTGCTTGCAGCTTTAATTTAATATTTGATATGTGAATGAACATCCATTCACATCAAATACATACGTATGCGTAGCGAGTGGGAAAGAGCGAGGGGCAGAGAAGTGACACTGGATGCGAGTGGGGCAGAGGAAAAGGTTAATAGTAAGTCGTCAGTATAGCACAGACTACAGTGTGTCAGTTAATAAATGCTAAAAAGACACATCTGTTGTTTCCCAAAATGCTGGAAAAGTAAAGGGGGTTAGCGCCAAAGTTAGCAACAACGTGTGAGCATAACCCGCGACTATTCAATTAGTTGAAGGTTATGTACGATTTTAGACAACCAAGATTTTCTTTGGTTGACTACAGCCTTAGTCATGACATGACCACACATCACCACAAATCTGCAGCCAAAGACAGATGGAGTAGTTTTTGACATCAGTTAGTTACTATAATAATGAAAAATAAATAAATTGATTTGGTGAAACCATTTATATGACCATCTGGGTGGAGCTGAAGATTGATGCGTTGGATGAAAAACTTGTTACTGTGGTGACCGACTCCTGTTGGGCTACCAATGACGCGTCATCCAGCGGGAGTCTGAGATACGACCTGATCATTAAGGGGTGAGAGACACAGATGTGGAAGCCAGTCTGCAGCTTTTCACTGCTGCTTTGACATTTCTCAGTCAGCTCTATACGAATAAGAAGTGAGGATTCATTAAGAATCCTGCTTTTTGATTCGACTTATCGACTACTGAAAGCAAAGTCTGGTCCTACCACACTTACCTCGACTCTGTCGGACAGACAACACAGTGTAGAGTGTTTACAGTATGGTGGACCCTGCAATTGCTTTTCATCATGTTAGCATGTTTTCAGGAGTTAACAATTGTTAATGTCAGTGACTAAGGATACAGGAACCTGTTGCTGCGTCACAATAGTGTCATGTTTGCATTACTAGAAGCTGAGCTGTGACAGAATTCAGGTGTTTCAGAGATGGACGAAGAAACACTAAAGAAGACCAAATGATCTCTTTATTAATGAATAAAAATTAAGTCTCATTTTTGCCTCTTTTTCTTTCTTTCTCAGTAGCCTTTTCATCCCTCATTATTCTTATTTAAATGTAATTCTGTTTATTTTGTTTGAGTTTTTAGGAAAGCTTTTAGCTTCATAACCCTCCTGCACAAAGGTTTACTTTAAATTAATGCGTAGCTGACTTAGGTCTGACTTAGGGATGTGCCTGAACACAAATATATTATTCGGCAAAGCACAAATAGTGTTTTTTTTTTTGTTTTTTTTTTACAAATATTTGTTTCATATAAATATTTTAAAAATAATTTGTTTTTGGGAAGAAAAAAAACATGTTAAAGTTTTTCCTTACCGCTGTCGCCAAGTGCTTGTTTTGCCATTTTTAGTTGTGCTTTTTAATGTGCAAAAACAAAGAATAATGAGAGCCAGAATCAATAAGCAGAATCAGAGTCAGAGTCCATAAAATAGAAACTGTCACTAACTCTCAGCAGAGAGACTCGCAGTGAGTTCAGACTGAGTCAAACGTAGACGAGACGTTCAGAGGAATCTGTGATTCTGGGGATGCTGATGCAGCTTCTAACATCTGGTGTGTTTTCTTGTTTCTGAGCAGCTGTTCGAACCCTGCTGACCAGACGGTGAAGGTGCAGGCTAACGGACTGGGAACATCCAACTACTTCTCCTTCAACATGTTCCAGTTCTCTGGGAAGTCTGGTGACGTCTACCTGCACTGCAAACTCAACCTGTGTGTGAAGAAGAAGAACAGCACCTGCGCCCCGGTACGCCTGCTTCACAAATCTACTCACAGATACATGCAGAACAGCTGCCATCTGAACACACTTCATTAAATACATGTTCTCATGATGGGTCGATCACATCTCAGATGATCAACACCATGTTCGATTTCAATGGTTACATGTCCCAGTACATTTTGACTGACTTCAACTAAAGTATTTATATTTTATTATTATTTTCAGTATGTCATATATGTTTTCTTTCTATCAGAAGCTCCAGTCAACTAATATCAGTGTAGGACTGACTGAAATCTAAATCTTCATCTGTGTCTTTGTCTTGAATTTTGTCTCAGAGCTGCAGTGGAAGTAAGAGAAGACGCAGATCTGCCAGGACTACATATGAGGATGTAAACCCAGCCTTCATCACCATGGCCTGGACTAATTAGGTAAAAGCTAAATGCTGATTTATGTCATTGCACTGCAGTTTGGGAGAAAAGACATCAGCATCACACAGCAGGGACTGATAACTAATCCTCTGGTTGTCTTCTCAGGTTGTTTCCATGGCAACTCGGACGGACCTACAGACTGTCGACCTTCAGCATGATTCCAGACTTTTGCTTCATCCTGATCAAGAGCCACGTTTCCTGAAAAGATTAGCTCAGTCGTTATTGCTAATGAAGCCATGCTAGCACAAAGCTGTGATAACTAAACACTCCTGATCCTCCTCCAGCTTTGATTGGCCGATTCAGTCCAGTTTAAAGTTAAGAGTTGATTCGGTCCAGCAGGAAACAATCTAATAAACAGCAGACCTTCAACCAAAAATGTCATGGTAACAGTGATGAGCCAGGAACTGAGATCAGAGCTGAAACAGCATTTCCCCTCTGAGAGACAAACCACTTTAATAACAAGAATCTCAATTTACTCTCAAATAATGAAAAACAACTGATGATTGATCCAAAGTAACTCAGGGATGTAGACATGGAAGGATTTACGGTGACCAAAGTGAATGTTATCTTTCTTGTGTGCACTGACTAAAACAATGATGAATGAAGGGTTTTAAAGGGTTTAATTCACTACGCCTTACTTTCCATTTATTGTGGTTTCTGTATTAAACTAATGAAAACTATCTAATGGAGTTTTTTCCACCAAAAAGAATGTGTATCATCCAAAAAGTCTGAGCATTGAAGGCTGTCAGATGTTGTATCAGAAGTGAAGAATAGGACACCAGCGTCCTGGTCCAAAAAGCAAGTTTATTGATTATCTGGAAAACCTGAAAAACTCAAACCTGAATAGAGTTGACCTGGAAGACACAGTGGATCCAAAGCTCATGGAGATGTTGTGCTCTGAAGTGTCAGTAAAGTTTTTCAGAGAAGTGGAGGACATTTAATCCATCCTGATGGCACTGGTTACATAAGAGACAGTCATGCATACCATAGTATAACCTTCCTCTTTTCTATTTCTTTTGTATTTACTCTGGCTTGTTTGTGGTGAACAGCAGCCTGGAGACCATCATCAGCTTGTGCCTGTAACAGAATATCAGATCATGCTCAGTTCAGTCTCATTTATGGAGGAAAGTCACTCTTGAGCCCTGAGAGAAGGTTTGCCACAAAAAGGTTTTAATGTTCAGTCTGAGGGAAAGTCCATCAACATGCTGATTATCAGTAGATTCAAGTGAAATGTTAACTATGACTTCAACTGAACCAAACATGTGGCTTTAATGACACTGAGACCTGCTGTGGTGCTGTTTCATCTTTATTATATTTTTGTTTAAGCATCAAAGACCAAAAAAATACATGAATAAAGGGGATGTGGGTAAAAGAAAAACATGAGTTTGTGTGTTTTTATGGATTTCTGTAAAGTGTAAAGTCTTCACTGTGTGCTGTCCATAATCTTCAGTTAAATTTTTCTTTAACTGCGATCACTTGGACTCATATTTGATGAGTGCCGCTGGAAGCTGTTTCTTTAAAATAAAACTTTATTTATATAGCACCTTTGCAAACAGTCAAAGTTACAAAGTACTACCAAACACCAAAAACAGGAATTTAAAAAACTCAATAAAATCCAAAACAAAGAAGTCAACATAACATAATTAAAACAGTTACACAAATTACCATCAGTTCAGACACAGACATGAGATAAAAACAGGTTTTAAGAAGAAATTTAGAAGCAGATGCTGAGTTTGCCTGTCAGAGACCTTCAGGCAGGGAGCTCCACAGTTCCTGGATAACAAAGGACCGATCACCCTTAGTGTCAAGGCGAGATTTTGGAACCATTCCTACGGCCCTGCTGGAGGATCTCAAGCAGCAATCAGGTTCATATGGAGGGAGATGGTCATAGATATATGAATCTGATCATGCATGGTTTTAAAAACAAGCAGTAAAATCTGAAAATCAAATATTAAAATTCTAAAACTGACACGTAACCAGCGAGGACTGTTGTGATGTGGTCGCTTCTCTTTGAATGTGGTAAAGGCCTGTTTGTATGAGCTGTAGTCTTTGGATGCCTGGCCCGCTTAGACCAAAATAAAGATTATTGCAGTGGTCGAGTCTGAAAGTTATTGAAGCATGTGTGACCTTTTCCAGATCTGAAAATGAGAGGAACAACCTAACCTTGTTTAAATGTCTCAGTTGTACAATGCAGGACTGTTCCACGGTGAATGAGTAATTATATCTAGGTTTCGGGCCTCTTTTTTTAACATTGTTCGATAAGACACCCAGACCTGACTGTTCATGATGCTCGTACTGGTGGGAGAGAAGTGATTATCATTATTTCTGATTTTGAGTCATTCAAACTGCAGAATTTTGTAGATTTTGAAAAAGCCTTTGACAGCCTAGATAGGGAAGTGCTCTGGAAGCTCTTAGGTCACTATGGCCTACCCTCTAAGATCATCAAACAAAAAAGAACATGTACCAGGATTTCAGTGGCTGGGTGATCTGCAAGGACAAACTGTCAGACACCTTTGCCATCACAACAGGGGTGCGGCAGGGTTGTCTTCTTTGTCCTCTGATTTTCCTCATTGCCAGCGATTGGATCATGAGAAGAACAACTGAAAATCAATGCAGGAATCCAGTGGACCTTGTTTACACAGCTTGAGGATCTTGATTTCACAGATGACCTTGCACTAGTCTCTGAAAACCACACACACATGCAACAGAAGACAGATAGGCTACAGACTAATAGTGACCAGCTTGGACTCAAGATCAACACCGGAAAAACCAAGACCATGAGGATGTGGAGCATTTTACCTACCTGGGGAGTAACATCAGCAAGGATGGAGGAGCAGACAGGGACATTGAGGCACACATCAGCAAAGCACAGGTAGCATTCAAGATACTCAGGCCAATCTGGTTGTCCATGCAACTCTCCAACAACACCAAGCTACGGATCTTCAATACCAATGTGAAGACTGTCCTGCTCTATGGCTCCGAAACGTGGAAGGCTACTGAGGGCCTCACAAGCAAGATACAAGTGTTGGTTAAGAAATGCCTGCGCTACATCCTCAAGCTGTGGTGGCCCACCATAACCACAAATGAGGAGCTGTGGCGGATACCAAACCAGGAAAGCATAGCTACCACCATCAAAAGGAGAAAGTGGAACTCAGGGCATACCCTGAGAAAGGACTCAAACAACATCACTAGACAGGCCCTGGATTACAACCCGCAGGGGAAGAGGAAAGCTGGTAGGCCGAGAAACACCTGGAGACGTTCCACACCCCAAGACCTGAAGAACATCGGAGTGAGCTGGCAAGAAGCAAAGGCCCGGGCCCAGAAGAGAGTGAGATGGAGAGCTCTGGTGGACACCCTATGCCCCTCAACGAGGTAAAGAGGATTAAGTCAAGTCAAGTCAAACTGCAGAAAATGTTTGGACATCCAATCCTTAACTTCCTCTGTGTGCCAGGCTTTCTCAGGACATACAGCCCTGTGTCATCAGTGAAAATCAATATTATGTTGTGGCCCAGAGGTAGCATGTAGATGGTAAATGAAAGGGGGACCCCACAAAAGAGATGGTCATGAGTGGAGGTAACTTCAGTCATAACAGAGAAGAACTTGTTGGACAGATAAGAAATGACCCAATCCAGAGCAATATAACTGACGCCAACATAGTTTTTCAGACAACTGATTAAGACATGTGGCTGACCACAGTTACCATTCCGGTGTAGGAATGGTAACTTTAGTTTTTACTTGTAACTAAAGTTCTACAACTTTTGTGAACCAAAGATCATTTGACCAATTAAAACAAACTTTAGTTATGATATATAATATTTGGTGTCATTGACTGCAGTCTGTGATCCCAGAGGACACTTATATCTCCCCTGGTAATTCTATGCCAGACCTGAACTGCAAACTGGACTTTTGCCTTTGGTCTGATTTTCGGTGAGTGACACACCTGCTCAGCTGGATTGAGGTTAGGTGAATGACAATCCCAGTTGAGAACATCCCACTGCTGGGTCATAAAAACTCCCCGGCTGCATTTGTTTTATATTTAGGATTGTCCTCCTCCTGCATTGTCCTTAAATTGACAGACTACCTATAAAAGAGGGCTACAGTTGATTCACTGTTCACCCAGTATGGATATGAACACACTAAAACTACTTATAACAAAGTCAGCACTTTCATTTTAGTCATTGTTTCATTTCAAATCAAATATGCCGGAGCCAAAACAACCTAAATGTGTCACTTTCTAAATGATGGACTCTCCTCTCTACTTACCAGCTGCTATTTTCCCTCTTCCTGTTTCTAGGTCATCCTGGAGCAGTCATAGGGTGAGTTTACTCATCAGCCTACCCATGGTGGACCCACACGTGTTGAATAGCGACACACAACATTTATTATGTTATTTAGAACATTACTTTGTAGACTGCACGCACAAACACATTGCTGGTAATCTACTCATCTGTGATCACAAAGACTACACTAAAGCTTAATAAACCAAAAATTCATGCCAAAACACCCATGATCCTTCCATATATGTCTGAGGAGGGTCCAGTTAACTCACTTCTACCATAAATGTAGACATTTCACACAGACTAAGATGAACAAATATCCAAATGAGGTGCAAAACAGCTGACAATAATGAACAAGTAATACAGTTCATATTGCTACCAGTGATAAATGCACTAGCCTTTCTGACAGAAATACAATAGAAATTATTACCTACTAGTGATAAATGCACTAACCATTCTGACAGAAAGACAATTGATAATATTATTGACTAACATCACTAACTTTTCTTACAAAAAGATGGTTTATCTCACTAGCTGCCAGTGATAAAACGCTTTTAATTCAGCAGACTGGTTGAAAATTTTCAACTAAATTTGCCTTCAACTGCCACGGGGCTAACGTTAATGTGAACTTAGCATTTTCTGAAAAAATGTAGCTAGCAAGCTAACATTAGCTAATTAGCCTCTTAATTTTCATGCTTAACATTAGCTTTTGTTTTCTCTTAAGTGATATTGGATATAGTAGCTTAACTACACAGTAACCAATAAGTATGTTGTATTTAATAATGTCAATAACTTTAATACTCACCAATGGAGCAAGCTCTGGATGATTGGTCGGGATCTAGATTTGTGGTGAAAGCGAAAATGGCATATCATTGACTGAAGCCGTGTTTGATTCTATTGGCTGCTGGAGGAAATGGGTTGGATTTCTGTTAGGAAAGCTTTCCGGCAGAAAGCCCTGAGGGAAAACTTCCCCCGTGTGCCATCGGCACTGCCATACTATCAGCAAAAACCTATAAAAAGAGACTGAACTAAGCTCCAAATAGAACAAGCTCTGATCTAGAGCAAAAGAGATAGCAGTTGGTTAATGAGTGTTTTTGAAACTTTGTTTTTGAGTTTGACTCTGATTGAAGCTGTTGTCAGGCTTTGTTGGAGCAGAGAACTTCCTAGTTTCACTCTCTGAGTTTCAATAGGTGGGCCGCTGACGGGGGTTCACATCCTCTATTGTTGCCTTGCTATGAAAATCTAAAAGGGGTGGGTTCAGCCTCCTGATATTTAAACACACAAGCTGTGCTGTAGTGTCAGCAATTCGGTCTACCAGTTAAAAGCGATTTGTGTAAAGACCTTTGAGTCTACCTGTGCGAGTCCAACGAACGGTGAATCCTTTTCTACTATCTATTCACGTAGCCTGCCTCTCTCACCATGTGCTACAAAGACATCCCTGTCATCCAAGGCTTTTGAAAAAATGCAATTCTCCTTTACTCTTGGCCTATAGAATTGCCAGTCTGCTGTAAACAAAACAGAATTTATCCAAGCAATTGCTAATCTGACAGACAGATACTAGCCCTGACTGAAACCTGGATCCGTCCAGAAAACACTGCCACACTGGCCGCACTCTCTGTTGACTCCACTTTCTCACACACACCCCGTCCTGTTGGGCGTGGAAGGGGTATGGGGGTTTTCATTTCCAAACACCTACAGCCTACATAATGGAAATGGTGATAAACAATTAAATGAGTGTCTTGCTGACAGACTCTCGTCTTCTTCCTGACTATACTTTTATCCATACTATATAACGGGGGGAAATAAGAGATCATTGGTGACGGAAATTGCATCCATTGAGTGCAAAGAGTTAAGAAGAATGGATTACATTAAAATTTGTAAGGTCCTGGGTTATCAATATGTTGAATGACAGCAAGATAGCCCCTTTCTGTTAGCCAGTGTCCCATCCACTGTTTAAGTGGATAGGACACTGGCCTGCTGCTGGGACTGAACATGTTAAAGTCTCTGTGAAGGAAAATCAGAGATTTCTGTTGAAACACATTACACATGTTAGAAAATAATTGCTGAAAACGTGGAAAGAGTGAACTATGTAGTACTGAATTGTGGAGTTGGGTCGTTAACCTGCTTTTCACCATTTCTGTGTTCAGGATTTGTTTGGCATATCTAAAATGGCTGCATCATGACATAGAGACGTTACTAGCATGACCCCCTCCAACACTATAAAAGAACTAGAGCACCTTGGCTTTGGCTGGGTGTGTAGTCTCTTGTTTGCTAGTGTCAGCATGCAATACTTTCATTGCAAGCTTAGCATTAGCATCCTGATGTATGCTGCAGTCACAACAGTAGATGTAAACTCTCTGGGCAGACAGAAAGGTCTATACTTAACTATGAGATATGCTAGGTTAGCAGAGCAGTGCCTCTTTATAATGGCATTGTCCATGCACCACGATTTTTTAATATAAATGCACAGTGCCCCATGCCACTCTGGTCTTACCAGAGTCATCAGCTGTTGTATCCACCCTGAGGATGTATCAGCCTGGTAGCTCAATGGCGCTTTCAGGGACGTTGCTGTTAAGCCAAGTTTCCATAAAAATCATGATGTTGCAGTCCATAATCTTTTTGTTATTGGTGATCCGCAGTCACAGTTCATCCATGTTGTTCACCAGAGACCATACATTGGTGAGGAAAATGCTGGGTAGAGATAGCCGATGAGGAGTTAGCCTTAGCTTAGCCATTAGAGCTCCTCTCTTTCTCTGTTTGTTTACACTCTCTCCTGGCCAGCAGAGCCAGGCTGATAGATGCCAGTGTCACAGTATTAGCTGTTATTGGTGAATGGGGCCATTTTCAGTCAACGGTAGCGCTCAAGGATTATTTCAAACCCAGCTGAAGTGTCTGTTGACGGGTAGAGGTGGCATTGTTAAAGTTCCAGTCCACCGAGAGGATATATCGATGTCTCGCTGGTGTAGCATTGCTGCAGGAGCCGCTGCCTGTGTAGCGGGCCTCTCTGCCTCTCTGTCCGGTCTAACCCTCGTTGTCTCAGGGTGTGTTGTGGTGGTGCCTTCATTTTCACTACAGATGTAATCCTGTGGCTGCGGGTCCTGCCCCTTGCCGGCACATTTCAAAGAAGCGAGTAACGTTGGCACCAAACTTCATTGAAAATAACAATTTAACATAACGATGATTGGCGATGAATTGCTTGTTAACTACTCATTTAAGTCACATTTTTACTGAAATATGTCTGCATTTACCTACAAAATAGGTGCCAAAAGACAGCGGCTCCTAGCATTACTTTTTTTTACTTTTTAATGGAGTTCAGCATCAGCATTGTTAAGTTCAGAGACTCAGGGGCTGTTCAGTTGGGGGCGCGGTTTCAGCTCCTTCAGCGGACACACCCCCAGCGTTTCAGAGTTCAGAATACTGCTGTCTTTTCCATGATTTTGAAACCTAATTTTATATACTTGGCACTTTCTTTAATCAGTCAAATTCGTCTGGGTGGTTAATAACACATTTTTCTGTGGTGTGAAAAACATATATTTATTATTGCTTTACACAGACTTTAAAGGCACATAATAAATCATAACAAACCTTTTAAAAAGGTGATCAAAGTGAGAGCTCACCAGCTGCCTCTTCAGCAGATGAAGCAGTCAGCCATGGTCTCAAAATTGGTCATCACATTCATATTTCATGGTAGATTTAGAGTGTGCAGCAGTGCTGAACCTCCACAAACTGCAATGTGTCTCTACGTCCACAGAGGGGCACTCTTGCTCTGTGTCAGAAGTGAAGCCATATTCCACAGTGAATCAAACTGTCTTACACACAAGTGCTGGTATTGTTTTTTGTCACAGGTGCGGCTGGTAAATGCCTCTATTTTGACATCAGCACTTTAGGACTGTAAATGTTTAATGCCTTGAGTGATTGTGTTTTTCTTTCCAACCGATGTTTTTGACCTGAAGACTCTCAGAGGAGACATGAACATCAGATCTCCTGTCAGGACTGTTTGTTTCACAACCATCCATCAATCAGCAGAAACCAGAAAGCCTCTGTGATTAGACATCAGTCTGCAGCTCTTGATTGATAATCATGATCTGTTCTGTTCTTAAAGTCAATATGATTAATGAAGTGAGGTCTCAATCATATATATTTTGGTGATGGCTGCCAAGGCAAAAGTTTTCTGTGGCAGGTGAAGCTGAAGAGGAACAAAAACATCTTGGACTTTATTTATTTATTTTTTGACACTGGAGGTCAAACTCATGCCTTTTTGGTGACTGTTTTGGTCTCAGTCTTGGTTTTATCACCATCCACTGTTGCCCTGCTTTTAACTCAAGGCACTCGACTTCATCTTGGAAATGACCTTGACTAAAGCTGAACGATTGGACTTTTCTGAACAATATTGTGATGGCAGTTTAAATTGCATTTATTATCTATAAATTAAACAACAGACTATAGGTGTAGATTTGGGTATGGACAGAAGGGACATGTCCCTACCAATATCAAGGTGTGGCTGAATTGTCCTTACCATTATTTTTTACCGATAGTATTTCTAGTTTAAATGTTTCAAACATCACAGAATTTAAAACATCTTCACTGGACAACAACAAAAATTTGTCATTTGATATTTTATTTCATTTCAGGTGTGAGGCATTCTTAGCTAATCTGTAATTGTTGGTCAGACATGTCATTTAACTTTATTATGTTTAGTGAAAATTGCTCCCAAAAGTGAATTAAGACATCAGGTCCTTTTTTTTTAAATGAAAACCAAAGTGTCAGTAATAGTTGAGTTTAGTTAACAAGAATGTTCTCTAATCCATCCAAACATTCATCTTTGAAATTAGTGGGAGAAATATTATTACTACTATAGATTAAAAAATGTATATATAGTTATTATTGTATATGTGTCATTAAAACATAAAAATTATTTATAAGGTAAATTTCCCATCTGACAACGAATGTCTCTACCAAAGTTTCAGGCAGTTTGTTCCAGAGAACAGCAACATAGTGACTAAATGCACTTTTACCTCATTTAGATTTAATTCTAGGTACATTCAGGAGACACATGCTTGATGATCTGAGGGATCTGATTGGGCTACAGCCAGTGAGCAGGTTGGAAATATATTTAGGAGCCATACCATTTAGGGTCATGTAAACAAGCAGTAATACTTTACTGTAACAGCAGCCAGTGAAGTGCTTTCAGTACAGGTGTGATGTGTTGTATTTTACTAGCCCCAGTTAGCACTCTGGTTCAGTATTCTGAAACCACCTGCTCCTGAATGTGGCCAAGACCAAAGAGATGGATCTTAGGAGGATCAGGGCTAGGACAAACACCACTAACAGAGCCATTAACAAAAGATGAGGTGGAGGTGCTGGTCAAACATAAGAGCACTTTCAGTCAGAGAATTCTTCAGCTCCACTGTGTCAAACAGGAAGTCATTCCTGCCAACTGCCATCAGTGTGTAATATGACTCCTCTCTGTGTTGGAAGAGGGGAGGACTCCTCTGATGGTAAAGACAGACTGCTCACCTGGACTTTTACTTTATTACATTATCCATCACATCAGTTGTATTTCAGATTCATATTTTGATCATCTTTGGGTACCGTCTGAAAATGCTGCTGTTATCATATGTATATGCATTGTGTAGACTATTCAGGTATCAATATTAAGTACAATCAATTCTGACATCGATGGACAATCATGTACTTTACCATTCTATTCGTTCTGTTCTATTTATGTTTTGTATTTGAGTTAGTTTATTTAGTTATTGTATATAATTTAGCCTTTGATTGCATTTTTTAACCTTTTTTAACTCATTGTTTTTTTTTACCTCATTATAGCTGCTGTAATATTTTAATTTCCCTTTGGGATTAATAAAATAACTATCTATCTATCTATCTATCTATCTATCTATCTAAATGATTACAGCATGTGATGAGCTAAGCTAGCTCGCACTTCCTTAGCAGCAGCATTCTGACTGCATTACAGAACCCAAAATAAACAAAACACATATCCTAACAAAAAGACCACAGGAAGGCGTTTACATTTACATGATACGGAAATTGTTTGGACCATGTGTGTGTGATTTGTACCATCTGTTAACCTGAAAAGAACGGGGAAATAAAGAGACGGTGACAGGTAGTGTGTTTCCTTGTCTCGCCTCTGCCAGTCTGAAGATGAGCTGCCTGTAGGCCACACGGACCAGCTGTCTCACTGGGGAGGTGATGCCCTCCTGTGGCAAAAATTGGAATTCAACTCCAAATAAGAATTTACACACTATTAAATCAATAATAACCATTTACAAATGTACATGTGAAAACTACACATAATGAACAACATTAGATCACATAGTGTCACCACACATTGTTGTGTGACACACTTACAATGATCACATGATATTCTTAAAAGTTTCTGTTCACCAGCTGTCAATCATTTACAGTCGACAGCTACCGAGATACCAGCTACTATCTGTCTGAACCTGACATATTGTCACCAGAATGATAATGTTATGATCCTCTGAAGGCTGAGAATATGATCAAACTAATATGGCATCTTTTAGGATTATAGGCTGGTAAAGAAAAAGCTGAGTTGTGTTGATTGAAACACGTAAAACTGGGGAGACAACAACACATTTCTCTGTGACATCTTTTGCAAAGATAAGAATCTAAAGACTGACCTAGCAATAAATTTGGGATTTAAAGAGTTCATATTGTACACAGGTTCACTTTGGGGGTTTTATTTATGAACCACTGAATGCTTAAATGTGCTAAAAACACAATGTTTCACATATACTTTCCCTTGATGCAACACCATTTTGCACAGCCCTGTCTCCTAGAAATTGCGTTGATATACAACTAAGTTGTTTTCCCAATTACGCTGGCAAACATAATTGCTGCCTGGATTAGTGTTAGTGAAAGATTGTGGGGGGCAGTAGAGCCCCCCAGCATTCAGGCAACGTCAGGTGGTGGTGGAAGTCTGGCAGCGGTGAGGGGGGGCTTTGGATCTTTGGATGCTAATGGTGGGCGCTGACGAAGCGCAGGTGTGTGTTAAGTGGTTTTGTGCCTTTGAGTGCCCAGCTACTGTGCTTGAGAAAATAATGGCACAGATGAAGAAAAAGTGACGCCAATACCATGTGGACTGTCTTTGCTTCGCTAATCTGATAGCCTCAGGTGCACTCAGGCTCAAATTAACTTCCCTCTGTCCAAAGAAATTAGCAAATAACCAGGAATAGAGCTCCCACTAATGTGCCTACATACTGAAGACTCTCCTCTGGGTAATATTAATGCTGGCAGGTATTGGTTAGTTTTTTTTAAGTATCAATTTTCATTGTTATATTTGTTCAAAATGTAATGCAGATTATGCTGACTTCATTTTATACATTGGTTCATTGGCTTCAATAATTTTATGTATTTTATATTATTAATTTATGTTTGAGGTTAAATACATTTCAAAGGAACTCTTCAGTGTTGTGTGATTTTTACAATGTACGTTTTAGTTGTAGAAACATGTACATTATTTGGCAATAATTGTGACTCAACAAATGGTGATTCGATTAAATGACAGCCTTGGTGACAAAAAACGTTGTGTGTGTGTGTGGAGGGGTGGATGTGGGGCAGTCTAGTTATGTTGAGAGAAAACATCATTCATCCAGCATTACATTTCTAGCAAAATGTCATTTCTGGGAGACAGAGTTGATTTTGCAAAGGTACAGTTACATTGTGTTTTTTAGCACATGTGGATAATAATGGAGAAGAACCGTAGACAATGTGGAAGGCCTCCAACGATGACATCTGATGGTGATAGTTTAGCTTCTCTACACCACTGAGAAGAGGAAGCGTAATTACAATGGAGAAACTGAAGGTTATTCAAGGTGCATTTTATTATTTCATCTCGTTGCAAATGATGTTTGTTTGTTGCAGGTTGAAAATGAGGGATTCAAGCTGACACATGCAATTGATGTAATATGAGTTTAACAATTCACACTGAAGGATTTATGAGGATTTGTTCTGACAACATTCAAGATTTATGGAGGTGTGTATATCTCTTGCTCTCAGACATTCCAATACTTAACACAGTCCATGATATGATAAACAAACAATATGAATACATTTTAAACAATATACTGGTGTTGTGTTATTGACACTGGTTAAAGTGGTTACTGGTGTTGCGTTTACTGTCATTGATTAACATTTGTTGGTGTTGTTGCAGCATTTTGGTACACCTTTCTGGTAATCAAATAATCAATTAATCTGCAAATCTACCTCATGGTTGATGACATCACTCACTAAAGTCTTGAATCTTTATTTATCAGCAGCTCTCTGCTTAAAGAGGATCTGCTGGAGAACCTCCTCGCTGTCTGTTTAAATCTCTCTCTCTCTCTCTCTCTCTCTCTCTGGGGACGTCATGGTGTAATGGTTGCATCCTTGACAGTGAGCTGCTCTCTACATGTGTGCCACTTGGCAAAGACTTAGGCAAAGTTAAGCCAATGGAGAGAAGGAAATGTTAACATCTTTTATTATTCACACAGCCAGCAGAGGCTTGAGCCCTGGGACACTTACATAACAGCCAAGCGTTAACTCCTTCATTTATAGAGACGGAGATACACCGAGTCACTGCAGATTAAGAAACTCGCCCGAGAGGATGAACACCAGCATCGCCTCCAACATGATGTGAAGCTGCTGGCCGTGAACTTCACTAAATCCCAACTTCTATCCAGAAAAGCAGATTTTATTTAAAAACAGTAATATTTTGAACATTAAAAAAACGGCTGCACTGGCTGGATAAGCTTTTCTGAATACAATTTTTATCCTGATTTTCATATGAGGAGAATAAAAAGTAAAGGAAAAGGAAGGGAAATGACATAAGGGGAAACTCTTGAAATCCAGTTAATTTGCTCCATGGCCAAAATTAAGCCTGCAGCTTTCATAAATTACCATTTCATTAAGATTCAGAGGCAAAACACATTTAAATATTCATGTGTTCTCTGGCTCTGCAGCCCTGTCTTTGATTAGATTTTAATTACATGACTTTGTCTAAAACAAATGAGGGGCGGCAGAATAAAGGCCTATTTGTCTTAACCGATAATGAGTGCACCTGATAGGTAGCTGAAGAAGAGTGAAGAGGAGGTGAAGCTCCCTGCAGGCTGAGGCAATGAAACCGTCAGTTTCTGTGTAACTGAAGCCAGGTGAGACGCCTTCACACCTGCTGCTCCTCTCACATCTTATCTTCCTTTTAGAGGTTGTTAATGAGGTTCAAGTGGTCACTGAAGTGATTCTAGAGGTCTTCTAGGAAGTTTTAATTAACTGTTAGGAGGTTCTTTTGTTCCTTTAGGTGTTTTTTGTGGTCATTTAGGAGGTTCTAGGGTCTTAAGAAGATTCTAGTGGTCACTGATGAGGTTCTAGAAGTCCTTTGGGAGTTTCAAGGGATCATTCAGGTGGTTCTCGAGCTGCTATATGTGGTTTTAGTCTTCCTTTAAGAGGTTCTATTGGCCCATCAGGAGGTTATAGAGGTCCTTAAGGTGGATTATTGTGGTCACTAAGGAGGTTCTATTGGTGGTTGTAATGGTCCTTAAGGTGGTTCTAGTGGTCATTGGGGAGTTTCCTGGGATCCTGTAGGTGGTTCCTGGGGTGGTTTTAGTATTTCTTTAGGAGATTTTAGTGAACCTTTGGCAGGTTCCAGTGGTCACTTACAATATTCCAGGGTTATTTAGGAGGTTCTTGTGGTCACTGTGCCCTTCTTCTCTCCTCTCACATTTTATCTATCTCATAGGGGTTGTTTACGATGTTCTGGTGGTCATTGAAAAGGTTCTAGAGGTAATTGAGGAAGTCTAGTGGTCTTTGAGGAGATTCTAGAGGGCAATGTTTAGATTTTAGTGGTCCTTCAGATGGCCACTGAGGTGGTTCTAGAGGTCCATTATGTGGTTGTTGTGTTTACAGAGGAGGTTCTAGCGGTCTTATTGGTGGCTCTTATAGTCATTGAGAAGTTTATGTTGGTCCTTTAGAAGGTTCTAGTGGTCTTTCAGGTGGTTCTATTGATCGATAGATCTGAAGCATTGACTTCAAACTGCTCTGAAAACTAAGTTACCAATGTTTTTTTCTACTTTCAGCCTGAGCCAATGCTAGCTTGTGACAGATTTCTTTATGTGGACATCTTCTACATGCACAGCATGCAAGTTCACTGCTCTGCTCCACTAACATCATGGTGTTTTCCCATTGTGTTAGGGGTAGTCATGCTGAGCCATGACTCCACTACACAGCACAGTAAAGTAAAATAAGTAGTTTACCTGTTGGAGGTGTGCTGGTCGTCTGCAGCTCTTCATCAAACATCATCATCACTGTGGCTGTTTCTGCTTGTACTATTCCTCCCTGCATTATTTCTGACTGTTCCGCTGAACAAACAGCTCCAAATAGGTCCATATGTTGTTGTTACGACTGTTTTTTAGCATCGTTATCGAAGCTTCGTTAATTCAGTGAGGAACACGTTTCACTTCCTGTAAATTCTTCACAATAAAAATTCTCCTTAAAGAGACAGGAGCTAAAACGGACTATAAAGAGACAAAGGCTATACTGAGCGGCTGCATAAACAGTCAGTATAAGATAAATAAGGACTTTTTTGAATTGTGAATCATGTCAAGTTACTCTAGTGGAGTCCAAAAATAAAAATTTTGAACGGGAAATGAGCATAATAAGTCCTCTAATAGGTCCTGTATGTGGTTCTACTTATCCTGTAAAAGGCTCTAGTCATCCTTTGGGTGGTTCTGCACACTAAAAAAAAAGGTGTTCAAAGGTGTTTTGTTCTTTAGGTGGTTGAACAGTTTTGAGATATATTGGATTTATGTGTTCGGCAGTGCTCTCCACTATCTGACTAGATCCAGACTGGATGTTTATTGAGTCTCTCATTTCTCCACTCTCTGCCTCCTCCCCTCTGATGGGACATTACACATACATCACATGCTGCATCTCTTTATCAGCCTGAGGGAAGGACGGTGTAATGATCCCTGCTAATGATATCAGAAAGACAGGAAGCAGGTTGTGCTCATGTAAGCAGTGTGTGGTCCCTCATGGAGGAACTGCCATGCTGATTCTTTTTGACCAAAGGCCTTATGGCTCCTTTTACCTCCTCTCTCAGCAGTTAGCCATGTGGAATGACACCAGTTGTTTGAAGTGAAGATATGAGATGTGGCCTCTGCTCCACTGATCTTTCATAACTCATTTTTAAAAGAAAAAAACAAGAAAGTGCAGTGCAAGCTAATATAATACCTATATTTCTTCATGAGACTGACCAATACAATGAATGATGAGGCATTTAAAATACTATATATCAGAGTTAAACATGTCCTAACAAGATATTGAAATAAGTGATTGGTTCATTTTAATGTCTCTCCAGATTGTCGCTTTGTTTTGCTGTATTGGCGAGGCCTTCTACAAATTTACAGAGGGACCACCAATCACAGAAACCCAGAAACTAGTCACAGAAAGATTGTGTCAAGGGGATTTATTTTATTGTCTGTTGTTGATTTTTCAAATAAAGACAAATTGAAGTGATTTGGGAAGGTTAATTTTGACTTAGCAACATTTTGATATTATGGTAAATGACTTTGAGAATATATATAAATATTAAAGAAGAGGAGAAATTATTTTTACAATTAGATTTTTGTTTATCTTAGACCCTCTGTGAGGGACTAGCAGGCCCTTATGGTTCCCCAATGAAATATAATCAGTGTTGTGCTTTTAAAACAATGTTTTTACATCATGTACATGTATAAAATGTTTGTTTCAATAGTGAAACACACAGTGGAACCAGTGAAACCCTTGCAGGCTGGAAAACAGGAGAGGAGGAAGAATATCTAGTGAGTGTGTGGGAGAAAGGCTGGAGGATGACTCAGAGTTAGCAGCAAACAGGCACACACAAGCCTGGACAACAACCGTAAATATGGAAACAAAGAGGAAAAGTCATCAGGCTGCAGGCGAAGAAGCTGCTGAGCTGATGTGATGTTCAGTGGCAGTAAATGCAAAATGCAGTCACTACAAATTGGTTAAAATTGAGTTATGGAAGGGGAAACAACCTCACTCTAAGCACCAATTATTTTATTAGATAATCAACATTTGACCATTTTTGGTCTTTCTCAAGGCAAGCTTCAAACATACCCTTATATGTACACATCTAACACTTGGTACTAAATTATTATCAGTGACTTCATCAACAAGTTACAAGGATACACTTGAGCTCATCGCCGGCTGAATCCAAATGTCTATCCTCTGGACTTGCAGGCTGAGGCTGCATTTGATGTGGAAATTTCCAAGTTGAAATATCCGACCTCTGAGCTTGAAGTGATCCATGTCTGATGACCATAATACCTCTATTACCTTGACAACATCAGATTATTATTGCCACATACACTAACGTAAACATACACTAACATAAGCGATCAACATGGCTGACTTTGAGAAACTAGTCTTTTTATATAATATAATATAATATAATATAATATAATATAATATAATATAATATAATATAATATAATATAATTTTATTTACAGTGTTTTTAGGCAGGAGAAATATGGCCTTAAGTTGATTACTTACCTTTCATCGTGTCGAGCTTCACCTCACCTCTGTCGAAGCTGCCATAACTCAGTGACGACACAGCGTCTAGTTCTCGGTGAAGTCGGGGTGCATGAAATTTGCACAAGTTTCCCAGTATGAGCTTCGACTTTGAGAGCCATTCCATCATACTTTTTCAAGTTGGATTTTTTAAATTTTTGAGTGCAAAGGTGCAGTAAAACCCTGCAGACTTCTGGCGTATGTACGGTGACATGATCACCATCATCATGTCAAGTCTGTGAACTTGCTGGACCATGAGGGCATAAAAGGCAATATTAGAAAGGACTTAGGACCTCCATGGAGAAATGACATTCCTTTTTTCTGCATGACTTATACAACAAAAGTGAAATTTTCCCTCACAACAGTGCTGATATTATGTTCACGTCTGGTGAATTCTGCAGCCCAAACGGACTCTGGAAGTCTGCAGAAAGTCAGAACAAGCACCCATGTGGACTTGACTGAATTGTGCATTTGGACATCCCTCAGTGCAGTGAAGTCCAGAAATCTAGATTCACTGACACTTTTTAACATGAGTATCATGAGACCAATAACTATGCAAAACTTTGTGTTATTTTTCAGACATCAGCTAAAGTCTGTTCAGTGAAATCCAGATTTAATGGAGATATGGCTATAATTTCAGTGCACTGTATTTAAGCTTCACACAACCAGCTCTGAAATTATCAAACCATCTTGCAAGTCATAAACATGGGACTGTCTCCTGTCTCCACCATCCATCGCATTTGACATGAAACACAAATCAATGGGGAAACAAACACAACCTTGGTGCAGATTCAGAGAAAACATCTGCTGTTGCAAATACAGAAATCTTTTGTCCTCAATTATAAAACAACCTCCACTTTTTGAAAACAAAATTTACATTAAATTATTCTTCTATTCTGGCCAGTAAGGGGAGAAGGTTCATTTTAAAAAGCTTTATTTTTTTCCTTCACCATCTTCCTTCCCTCATTCTAATGTGCTCTTTTCTCTGTCTCATCTACCAGCTGAAAGATTGAACTCCTCACTGCACACAACTCTTTTCAGTCTTGAGCAGAAAAACATCGAAGCGGCAGCATCTTTTCTATATATGAATACATTTTTTTCCTCATTTTTCTAAACCTGGAATTTGTGCTTGTTTGACTTGACATACCTTTTATTTGCTTTTAGTTGAATTTTACTCCACTGGGATGAATAAAATATTGGTGCATCAAAATAATGCAGATCCATCAATATTTCAGTAGTTTCTGTTGTAAAGAGTCAATTTTTACCATTTCAATCCAGGCAGAAAAAAAAAACATGTAGTGTGATGCTGCTGAGAGCTGCTGCCTCCCAGTCACATAGATTTATTTACCCTCATTCCAAAAAGGAAACAGACTGTGTGCTGTGTGATTTGGAAGAAGTTTTAACTGACTCCCATTTTCTTCTGTGTTCTTCCACACTAATGATGACTGAAGAATGTCAATTTTTCATGAAATGGCTCAACAAAACTCTGAAATATTCTGGTGCACAGATCAAAAACCTGAACAGTTCCTGCGCGGAACTGCAACTAAAACCCCAAACTGTTGTTTTTACATTTCTGTTTGTTTATGTATTAAATAAACGAGATATGTGTTTAATTAGTGTTGGCAAAAAATACATTTGGTGTGCACAAGGTCTGCACTGGTATGTCCCGCTTCCAGGAAATAGCTATTTCTACCAGTTCTGTATTGTGTGTTATGCAATTACTAATCCATGATGTGTGTTTTTTCTTGTGTATGTATGTATGTGTATGTACCCCTGGTACACCCCTGGTAAATATCACTAAAATTTTAAGTAATTACAAATCATCTCCATTTAATACAATTTTATTTGTTTTTAGATAATACTCAAGAAGAATTAAGCCAATTCACTTGAAAAACAGAATGTTTGACTATTAAATTACAATGAAAGGTCAATATTTAAGAACAAACTACAGCAAAAGTCAGCACACCCTTCATTAGTAAGAATTTGCTCTTTTATTTTTCAATATTTTGTATGCCCGCCTTTATTTTTGATGACAGATTCGACCCTTCTGGACATTGATGATACCAATCTTGCCCAAGTAAGTTGAAAAATGTTCTGTCATTCCTCTCAGATAATTCTTTTCAGCTGCTCAATAAGGGGCAAACTCTAGACTTAATCATGTCCAAGGATCTGAACATTTCTAAGGTTGTGGTGACGGATGTTGCTCTCTGATCATTCCTGTGTTTTCTTTGAGAGTGCCTATCTCAAACAGAGGTAATCACAAAACGGTATATCACTGAAAACACCAGTGAAATATTTATTCAGACTTTCTCTTCCACACCCACCCTCTCTTGGGTCTCAGTCAATGAGCTTGTAGCTAATTTCTAAAATTACAAATGTTATTGATGCCATTGCACCCACTAAGATGAAGGTGGTCTCTGGTCAGAAAAGATCTGCATAGAGAAATGCCACACTGGCCAGAACAGAACAAAAAAGTGTGTCGAAAAGCTGAACGCAAGTGGTGAAAAACAAATCTCCAGGTTCATTATGACATCTATAAAGAGACGCTCTGCATTTATAATTTGGAACTGAGAAAAGCAAGGCAGTCTTTCCTCTCTGACATTATTGCCAAAAACAATAATAATGCACGTGCCTTATTTGCTGCTGTCGACAGGCTAACAAACCCTCCTGTGTCAGTAGCCCCTGCACTTCTATCCACCAAGGCCTGCAATGAATTTGCCTCCTTCTTCACTGACAAAATTCAGAAAATTAGACAAACAGTCGGTGCCTCCATATCAGGTACAGGATATGTGTTGTCCCTGTGTCCACTTAAAATCAATTTGAGTAGTATGACACAATTTTATCCGATCAACCATAAAAACCTGGAGGACATTATACAACATCTTAAATTCTCCTTCTGCTGCCTTGATATTCTGCCTACAGGCTTTTTCAAAATTGTTTCAAACTGCATGACCTCAGATCTTCTACAGATTATCAGCATATCTCTTCTCTCAGGTTTCTTCCCACAGGACCTGAAAACTGCCGTCATCAAGCCACTCAAGAACAATCTAGACACTTCACTAATAAGCAACTATAGGCCCATATCAAACCTCCCATTTTTAAGTAAAATCATTGGAAAAAACTTCTTGCCTCTAAACAACTGTTTTGATGTCTTCCAGTCAGGATTTCAACCAAACTACAGCACTGAGGCTGCTCTATTATGGTCTTCAGTGACATACACCTAAACACTGACAGTGGCAGAATTTCAGAGTTAGTATTACTGGATCTCAGTGCTGCATTTGACACAGTTGACCATAACATATTACTAGACAGACTGGAAAACTGGGTGGGACTTTCTGGCACAGTACTAAACTGGTTTGAATCCTACTTAAAGGACAGGGAGTACTTTGTGTCTATAAGTAATTAAACATCTGAGTGGACAAAAATGACATGCGGGGTTCCCCAAGGCTCCATTCTGGGGCCTCTTCTGTTCAACATCTACATGCTCCCACTGGCTCAGATTATGGAAAACAACAAAATATGTTACCACAGTTATGCAGACGACACACAAATTTACATAACCATATCACTAGAGGACTATAGTCCAATACAAGCACCGAGTAAGTGCATTGAACAAATCAACTATTGGATGTGCCGGAAATTCTTTCAATTAAGCAAAGACAAAACTGAAACAATTGTTTTTGGAGCCAAGGAAGAGCAATTAAAAGTCAGCACTCAGCTTCAGTCAATAATGTTAAAACTACAAACCAAGCCAGAAATCTTGGTGTAGTTATGGACTCAAACCTGAATTTCAACAGCCACATTAAGACCATTACAAAGTCAGCCAACCATCACCTGAAGAATATATCAAGAATTAAAGGACTTATGTCTCAGCAGGATTTGGAAAAACTTGTCCTGCATTTATCTTCAGTAGACTTGACTACTGTAACACTGTCTTCACAGGTCTCCCTAAAAAATCAGACAGCTGCAGCTGATTCAGAACACTACTGATCAAGTCCTCACTAAGACTAAGAAAGTGGATCACATCCCCCCAGTTCTCAGATCTTTACACTGGCTTCCTGTCTATCAAAGAATTGATTTTAAAATACTGCTGTTGGTTTATAGAACACTGAATGGTTTAGGACCAAAATACATTTCTGATCTGCTGCTACGTTATGAACCATCTAGACCTCTCAGGTTGTCTGGGACAGGTCTGCTTCTGTCCCCAGAGTAAAAACTAAACATGGAGAAGCAGCGTTCAGTTTTTATGCTCCACATATCTGAACAAACTCCCAGAAAAATGCAGGTCTGCTGCAACTCTGTTCTTATAAATCAAGGCTAAGACTTTTCTGTTTGCCACTGCCTTTTCTTAAATCAAATAATTATTAATTTCTTACACTGCACTCTAACTTTTATTCTCCTGCTTGTTGTCTGTAGAGGTTGATTTCATGCAATGTTCTTCGCACTGTCCGAACAGTCACTGAAACACCAATATCCACAGATAATCCTTGCGCCAAGTCAGAAGCATTTGTCAATGCAAGTTTGCGTGAATAGTGAATTGCGTGTGGTGTCGTTTTTCAAGGACAGCCACGGCACCTGCTGTTATTGGTAGTATGGGTCATTCTGTACCTCCTAGACACTGCTGCAGCTGTGCTAATGATCTTGTGCACCTCTCCCATCTTTATGAAGTCTCACAATCTGGTTTCTTAACTTGTTCAGGCAATTCCTCACCATGTGGAGCCATGTTGCATTAGACACATCCCAGGCGTTCACATGTTCTTTTATAATCTTGTTCAGGTTCAGTTAGTATTAATTGTAAGTGACAGGTGTAATCATTATTGTTTCAGTAGTCATAGGTGTACTCACTTTTGTTTCATTGAGGTTATACTTTGAATAGGGGTGTGCCTGAATATAAAATATTTGTTTCATACAAATATTTTAAAAATTATTTGTTTTCGGGAAGAAAAAAAACATGTCAAATACCAGTGCGCAGGTTGGTTACATTACAGTCACTGTCCTCTGCCCTACTGTTATGTCTATCAGCAGGTCTCAGTGAGGGGAGTCACATCCGCCTGCTACATGACACACATTTCCTAATTTGGACATCACTCCTAGAGTTGGGAGTGTTCCCCAGAGAAAAAGCTGAACTACTGACACAAGCAAAGTGCTCCCAAGGGACTCACCAGTTAGGTTGTAAAAAATAGGCAATAAGTGAAAAGTACAAAGCAAGAATCGCCTTTGAAGTTCTTCCCTACACGTTACACAGTGGACTTTTTCTGTGTTATGGGTGTATAAATAGGTAGAGGTCTGTCTGCAATGAGACAATGAGTAAAGCTTTAGCTCAGTAGTCAGTGCAGTCGTCTATGATCTGGGAGACTCCAGTTTGAGACCTGGTGTGAGGACTTCCTTCATAAGGTAGTTTATTTATGAACACTTATTGTAACACTTTAATTTTCTAAAATTAAAAGCATAATAAAAATGAAAACAGGATTTTTAGGCCTCTTTCCACTTTTATTCAAATACAAATACAAATAATTTTGCTGCCTCAACAAATACAGAGACAAATACAAATACTGGGCTCTCTGTACATCCCCACCCCCTACATACTCACACACACAAAATACAATTGCACTACCTCAACAAAGTTGTATGGTCAATAACTGAATCACCTGATCCTCCTTCACTACTGCACTCTGTCTGTTCTGTATTTCTGTACTGTAGAACATTAGCCAGATGTGTGTGTGTGTGTGTATATATATATATATATATATATATATATATATATATATAGTACCGTGCAAAAGTTTTAGGCACCCTAGATGTTTAGATTCTTATTCATTATGCAATACCATCAGGAAGGTGTCTGATCAGTCCCAAATTTATTCATGACATGACAATGACCCCGAGCATACAGCTAGAGTCATTAACTATTTTCAGCAACAAGAAGAATGATGAGTCCTGCAACAGATGGTTTGGCCCCCACAGAGCCCTGATCTCAACATCATGGAGTCAATCTGGGATTACATGAAGAAGCACCTGAAATGGCCTGAATAATAAATCCAGAGAACAACATTCTTTCTCCAGGATGGTTACAACAACCTACCTGCAAGTTACCATTAAAAACTGTGTTAAAATGTACCGAGGAGAACTACTGCTGTTTTAAAGGCAAAGCTGCTCACAGCAAATATTGATTTCATTTAGGTTTCTGCTGTTTACTCAACTTTTTAAGAAGTTAATTGATAAATTAAAACAATTTATAACAATATTTTTGTAAGCATTCTCACTTTACTTTTAGTGCCTAGAACTTTTGCACAGAACTGTATATATATATATATATATATATATATATATATATACACATATACATATATATACATATCTTTTGCACAATCTATGTTCACGAATGCTGCCAGTTTTTCAATGCCTGTACCAATTCAACCTTGCACACAAGATTATTTACATTCCCTATTTTTTATTTTTCAAATCTTTTTTTCTATTTTAAACCTTAATTTTAATTATTCTAAAGTTTTAATACCTGTGCATTTATGCTACCTTTGCATCGAGCCAATGAAACACAATTCATAGGTAGCATTTGACACTGAAAAGTAGATGTAAGTAGATGTAGGTAACTGTGGTGAGATGACAATAAGGGTCCTTGAGTCCTAGCTTGTTGTGCAACATATCACAACCTCTTGACTTTGTAGCCTACATTATACATTTCTCAAAGAACTTCGGTACAAAGTCAAGGGATTATGGTATGTAGCACAACAAGCTAGCAAAGCTCTGCAAACGGAACTGAATTTCTGCGCATGCCCAGTAGCAGGTTACTATCTTATTGCAATTTTTACTCTTTGGAGTCGTTTCTAAGCTAACGTGACTAAATTCTTCATAATGAAAGAACATGTCACCCAGTGCAGTGTGGCTCATTAACATGTTTTTAATAGTTTTAAAACATGTACGGACAGACTTTAGAAGTTCATATTTTGAGTAAAGAATAAGAAAAAATAGTGGAATTCTACTACTGTTGTTTGTTTACATTTCCAGAGCCAGAGGAAGCTGGCCAATCAGAACAGAGTGGGCTCATCAGGAGGTGGGCCTTAAAGAGACAGAAGCTAAAACGGCCTGTTGAGACAGAGGCTGAACTGAGGGGCTGCATAAAGGACCAGTATATGATAAATAAGGTTTTAACTAGAAATCATGTAAAGATATTCCAGTAGAGCCCCAGAATATAAATATAGATATGGAAATATGCAGAATATTTCCCCTTTAAACAATATTCAGGCTTATATGTACATTGAAAGAGCTATTACTTGCTGTAATCATTTCTCCTCTCTCTATACTGGCTGGAGATTCCTTCCTTATGTAACTCCGATGTACAGTAAGTGATGAGGGACAAAATCAACAGTCCACATTCTCTGCAAAAATGTGTTCACAGTTCAGCTGAAGCCTCATATTAGCTTCTGCTGAACTTTCAAATGCAATTTTTCCCCAAAACAAGGACGATCTCTTCCATTGGAGACTTTTTAAGTTCACAGCCTCAAAGTACACTACAGACAGACAAACTGGATGGACAGAAGATGCATCTCCAGACACTGATGTTTTGTTTTCAAACTGATGTCAGACCAGTCACACTGATAAAAAAAGAGTAAATGTGAAAATGGAGCAGAGCGATTTTTTTTCCTGCTGAGTATCTGGCCGCTCATCTTCCAAAACCACATAAATCCACATCAAAACCACAGTGAGGTCCAGTGAACACAGCAGCAGCAGTTTGCACATGCTCAGATGAAGTACTCCTTCTTGCTGATGTCCATGGCGTCACGCAGGGCAGGGTCGCCTCGCAGCGCTGTGTCCGCTGTCTCTGCAAACTCCATGCCCTTGGCTTCGTTGGTGCGATACGAGCCCTTGTGTCTGAACATGTAGCGGATCACAACAACCGCCAGACCGATCAGCACCAGGATGACGGCGGCGATGACAACTGGGAAAAGGAAGATAAATGAGTCAGAACAGACTGAGATGAGGTTTCACAGTCACAGATGGTCTCACACAGATACAATATCCAAGAAGAAGACAGAAAACATCATATAGTTTAATTTCTCTGCACCATATATTCAGTATAAATCCATTTTCTGCAGTTATGTCTGAGTCATATTAAAGTAAATTTTCCACCATTCTGACATCACTTTCCTGCTTAATATATATGTGAATTTTACAGAGCCCAGGAGGGACCACTGAGAAAAGTAACTAATTTGTGCTCTCGATTTAGTAATTTGTACTCTCGATTTAACGGATTTCACCCCCATGCCATTCTCTTGTATTATGTACACCCTCACAGTGG
The DNA here is from genome assembly GCF_910596095.1 of Thunnus maccoyii. Classification (NCBI taxonomy): domain Eukaryota; kingdom Metazoa; phylum Chordata; class Actinopteri; order Scombriformes; family Scombridae; genus Thunnus; species Thunnus maccoyii. The sequence continues at coordinate 2,040,710 of NC_056543.1, forward strand.
AACGCTTGGATTTAATGAGGTTTTATTTTGATCTTGGACTAAGATATGTGGGTACACTTTAAGCAGAACACTGTTATTTCTGAGATCTCTTATAATATAGAATCTAGAATACGGGATAACAGACTTTTTTGCCATAAACACTTTCATGCTCCTGTGGATGTCATCCAGTTGATGAAAACTCAGCTTCAGGGTTGAGGGCAGGAATGTATTATCCATCCATCCATCCATTTTCTATAACCCTTATCCTCTAGAGGGTCATGGGGAAGCTGAGCCGATCTCAGCTGACAATGGGCGGGAGGAACCTCTTGGACAGGTCACCAGCAGCGATAGAGACAAACAACCATTCACACTCACACCTACGGGCAATTTAGAGTCGCCAAATAATCTAACCTGCATGTTTTAGGACTGTGGAACGAAGCCACAAGAAGCCAGAGAGAACCTACACAGGCACTAGGAGAACAAGCAAACGTATAGATATACAGTGGAAACTGCTTATAGTGATCACGTCTGTCTGGGTCAAATTGATCGCTATAAGCGGATGATTATTTTAACCATATTTTTTCTTTTTCTTTATTTCTCATGCAGATTATCATCTAATTGACATTTGTATGTTATAGCTGGTGATCAGATTGATCATATATATATATATATATATATATATATATATATATATATATATATATATATACAGATAGAAGAAGTGGCTGATATCAAGAAATCCTACCAGTGGCTGGAAAAGGCTGGACTGAAGGACAGCACAGAAGCACTAATCATGGCAGCACAAGAACAGGCACTCAGTACAAGATCAATAGAGGCGGGGATCTACCACACCAGACAGGACCACAGGTGCAGGCTGTGCAAAGATGCTCCTGAGACAGTTCAGCACATAATAGTGTAAGATGAAGGCAGGAACAGCGTACATGGAACGCCATAATTAAGTGGCTGGCATAGTGCACAGGAGTATGGGTTGGAGGTCCCAAGGTCACAATGGAAGCCATCTCCTAAGGTGGTTGAGAATGACCAAGCCAAGATCCTGTGGGATTTCCAGATCCAGACTGACAAGCTGGTGATGGCTAACCAACCGGACATTGTGTTGATCAACAAACAACAGAGGAAGGCAGTGGTGATAGACGTAGCAATCCCAAGTGACAGCAACATCAAGAAGAAGGAACATGAGAAGATCGAAAAATACCAAGGGCTGAAAGAGGAGCTAGAAAAGATGTGGGGAGTAAAGGAAACAATGGTGCCAGTGGTAATTGGAGCACTGGGGGCTGTGACCCACAAACTGGGAGAGTGGCTCCAGCAGATTCCAGGTACAACATCTGAGGTCTCTGTCCAGAAGAACGCAGTCCTAGGAACAGCTAAGATACTGTGCAGAACCCTCAAACTCCCAGGCCTCTGGTAGAGGACCCGAGCTTGAGGAAGACACACCACCACCCCCCCATGGGAGTGGGGTGAGAGGGAGATTTTTTTTTTTATATGTAAGGATGGTATATAAGAATGGTGTTCATCCCTCCAGAAGAGTTCCAGAAGAACAGAATCAATTGTAGAATCAATGCCAAGGCTGAGGAACACCATTCTTCAAAAAGATATTCCCTTTTTTGGTGTTTTGATAATGGTGGTGGAGAGCGCTGTCTAACACGTCCAAAACACGTCCACGTCCCTTGACACAGTCCAAAATCTTTCAAACCATTCAGTGACCCCTCATGCCCTGTGAATTGGGGCACTGTCATCCTGGAAGAGACCACTCCCATCAGGATAGATATGTTTCATCATGGGATAAAGGTGATCACTCAGAACAACTTTGCATTGATTAGCAGTGACCCTTCCCTCTAAGAGGACAAGTGGACCCAAACCATGCCAGCAAAATACCCCCCAAAGCATAACAGAGCCACCAGATCCCCTCACTGTGGGGGTCAAGCATTCAGACGTGTACCAGTTTTTCCTTTAGTTTGTCACCTGTTTGTAACTCCCTCCCCAGTGCTTAAAAAATTATTTGACGTGCGTCCCCTATTTTGCAACCCCCCCCCCCCCCCCTTGAGTCCACTTGGACTCAAGGATGAACTGATTAGATTTTGGTGGTCAAAGGTCAAGGTCACTGTAACCTCACAAAACATGCTGTTGGCCATAACTCAAGAATTCATATGCTAATTATGACAAAGTTTCACAAAAATGTCTAATAGGATAAAATGAAGTGAAGACATTTTATATCCGAAAGGTCAAAGGTCAACTTCACCGTGACATCACAATGTCCTGCAAAAACACCATAACTCAGGAACAGCAGGGGAGATTGTGACCATGTTTCACATTTGGTCGGATACTGAATTGTTGACACTAATATTGGTTCCCACCTTGAAACTGTGGTGATTTTATTAAATTCCTTCAAAGTAATCACTAAGAATATTATATGAATCTGGACACACATGGATGTAAACTGCAACTTGACAGGTTGTTGGAGGCATACATTTGCAAGGCGGTATTTCTAGTTTTCCTCAAGAGAAGTGTGTGTTTTTTTCAGTCTTAATGAACCAGGGCTGCTGTCTGTACTCAGCAGTGTATTATTGTCTACAGAAGCAGAAATGAGGCCCGAAGAGACAAAACTGGTGGGATTCGTTGAATGGCTCATACATGGTGAGAAAATCTGAACTCACCTCCCAGAATGGCGTCAAAATATCCGTCATCCATATCGTAATCTGCCACAGAGAAAACACAGAAGATGTTAGCTGAACATTCACAGAAGAAGGTTTAGTGTTGTTTAATGTGCAGAAGAAGGTTTACAGATGAACATTAAATCATGGAAGAATTTGAGAGATTTTATACAGTGGAAACCGGTTATAGTGATCACATCCGTCGGGGTCAAAATGATCACTATAAGCAATGATTATTATAAGATTTTTTTTCTTTTTCTTAATTTCTCATGCCATCTAATCGACATTTGTATATTTATTACATGAATATAAAATAATGAAACGGGCAGCTTTGCTATTTACTGAATTTTATAAACTGTTTCAAAATACAGTACAGCTGTTTCAAACGCTTGTTGTTTCTCTGTTGCATCTCATTGGCTTGTTTTTGGGAGTTTGTCATGAGCTTCAATGACACTACGTTTTTCATTGAGAGAAAATTACTTTCTCCTTTTCTTTTTCCTGTCATGATTTCAATGTGCACGCACGCCCCCAGCCTGAATTAGACGGGTTCTGCATTGTGTGTTTAGGCTGCGGGGCCGGGGCCACACTGTAACGCTGCACAACCCTGCCATGAGGGAAGACAAAAACATTACTAGGAAGAGGGGAGGACATTTCTCTTCATTTGATAACATTAAAAGTAAAGTTAGGCTTTGCTGATGGCTTCCCGACTCATTTTAAAAAAGACGAGAGAGAGAGAGAGAGAAGCAGTGGTCGAGCGAGCTAGAAAGTGGATGAGAACAGCAATCACTGGTAGCGAGAAAGCCGGTGAATGAAAGGAAAAAAATGTTATTTTCTGATTGTTTCACAATGGTTACAAATAATCACCCACACCCTGCACCTCCACACAAACCTGCAGAGGTGCGCCACAATGCCTGGTAATGGTTCCGCAGCCACTAAATACACATCATACGTGAACTATGGGAGTAAGGTAAGTAATTAGCATAGTTTTTCCCATATGTTTTCATGTATGAAAAGACCCAAAATGAACACTGAAAGTGGACTACTTGATTACTATAAGCAAATTATTTAAACAGCATTTGTATAGGAATGATTCTGACCCAAGCTTTTTGATCCATATTAGCGGTTGATCACTGTAACTGTGATCACTATAAGCAGTTTCCATTGTATTGACTCATTATATAAATTAATTAACTAAAGGCAAAGCAACTTAATTTGAGACTGTCCTTCCAAGAAAAAGGACACAATAGGTTGTAATGTCAGTCACCCAAAAACGACCTACAGTTATGTTTGAGTGACAGCTGCCATCTAGCAGCTGTAATAATTATGACTCAGAGCAGTGGTATAGTTCAGATGGCGTGTAAACATGTGGACAGATTTCCTCATTTAGAGGAGGAGGGTGGATAGAGGCATTAATCCAACAGAAGACTTCTGTTCGTTTCCTGTTTGCCACCATGAGTTGGGACAGTTTTTTAAAAAGCGTAACTACGATCGTCCCCTAACCTTTAACCCCATGATCATTATTGTAGCAATGATGATGGAGGTGGCCTAACTTTAAGGAGGTAGTAACTTTTACCCACATCACATGTTTTTCTAACCTTAACAAAGTGATCACTTTAACCCAAACCATGATCTTTCCCTAAACCTAACCAAATGATTTTTGTGCCTAAACCTAACCAGACCTTAACCACAGCGTTGTCACATCATAAAACATCATAATTCTTTAACAGTGATATGTAACGGTTTTGGAAAGTACAGACAAATGATGTTGTCCTGCCGATTATGCCAAGAGGGGCAGACGTTACTCTTAAAATTGTGTCACCACAAATTGTGTTCCTATAGTTTTAATGAATATGCATCATTCTGCCCTCATTTCTGTATTAGACTTAGTCTGTATGTAAGTGTGAGACAAACAACATACACACCATAAATAAAAGGAAAGAGAAGATTCAGAAACTTAAAATATACCGCTGGGGAAGTGTCATTTCAGCCGGAAGAGTGACAGAGTTTGTCAATTTCTGACAAAGTTGGAAGCAAATATTCTCAACAGACCTTTCTCAACTGTTGGACAAAATCTAAGATGTGGGAGGAGATTTAGATGTTTGGATGCAGATGACTTTGTTATTGTAACAGCTGTGAATTTTTCATCAGAGTTTGTTTGAACAGTAAGCTCGTTACAGAAAGTGATTAAAGGTAATCATGAATTATTGCTCAGGCAACATCTGCCCGCCTTCACTCGACTTTCTGCTGAAGGACGGACGTAGCTCCACGTGAATGTGTATGTGTGTGTTTGTGTTTGTGTTTGTGTGTGAGAGAGATCTACAACTGGGATCCATCCCATAAGCCCAGCAGTGTTCAGCACACAGTATTAACGTTCAGCCTGATGTGTGCAATTAACAGAGAGGCTCATTAATACCTAATCACCTCAACACATCGAGGTGTTCGCCCACTCGTTAAATTCTCATTGTGCTGCGTTGTTTACAATGTGGATGAGTTCAGTGCAATTAAAGCAGAATTACAAGACTCAGTCATGTGGGACATAAAGAGACAGAGAGAAAGGAAATTAAACTTCACTGACTGCAAACTGTAAAAATATCTCTGCTCTAACAAGTTATTCGGCCAAATGTGTCCAAAGTGTCTAAAAACTACTTTTGAACTCTTCTGTTTGCGATATAAATCCACATTTCAAGAATTTTCTAGAATCAATCTTGTAACAAGAGAAAACATGCTGGAAACAAGAGTTATTTTATACTCATTTACTGATTTGCAGATCAAAGATATCAAGATATCTTGGTTGAAATCAGGCTATATTTTGTTGAAAAGTGAAAGTTTTTAACAAACTACATGTCTAGATAAGTATTAGATTCTAGAATCTTGAATCTCATCAGCTTTTAAGTTAATATGTTGTAATTGTTAGCAAAGAGTTACTTATTCTTACCCCCAGCAGTTCAGAGCATCATTATCATTCATTTGGAGTTGTGTTTCTGTCCACCTGATGAATGTAAGTCCAATATTCACTCTCTTTTGGCTCTGTATTTGCTCTCTAACAACAGCTGAGGGAAATATCTGGCTCTTTAGCTGCTAAAGGCTCCACTATGTTCAACAGCTAGTCTAGCTAGCAGATAGGTGGAGCCACTCTGGAGGGTGACCAGAAGGCAGAACAGATGGGTGGAGTCACTTGGGAGGTCAACCAAATGGCAGAACAGATGGGGAGGACTGCTCTGGAGGTCGATGATGTAGGTGGGACTCTTCTGGAGGCTGACAGAGATGCTCAGGGCAGAGATCTTGAGGGCTGAGACATCGACAAAGCCACTCAGAAGGGCAGGCATTGACGGGGCTCTGATTTAGCTGGTGAACAATGCTCCACTATGTTCACCAGCTAGATGATGGTAGCAGATGGTTAGAGGTCTGGTGGGGCATTGATGAGGGCGGCCGACGACTGGAGGTCTGGCAGGGCGTCGACGGCCAACATCTCTTGAACTGGCAGGGCGATGGCAGCTGACTGCTGAAGGTCTGGCTGGGCATCAGTGGGGCCAGCTGATGGCTGGGGGTGTGGCAGGATGTCAGCGGAGACAGCCGACAGCTGGGGGTCTGGCAGGATGTCGGCGGAGACAGCCATTGGCTGGAGGTCTGGTGGGGCGTCAGCAGGGGTGGCCAACGACTGGGGTTCAGGCTGGGTGTTGGCAGGGGTGGCTGACGGCTCAGGATCAGGTTGGGCGTCGTCTGTGGTGCTGGGCAGCGGAGACTCTGAGGAGCTGGACAGAAGAGAGAGCTGGCAGCCTCGGGAACCACGATGTCAGAGAGCAAGGAATTACAGTGGACCAGCTGACTGGTTGTGAAGGTGAGGATGACAGTTTTCCGATTTTTGGCAGAAAGAAATAGCCTAATCTTTGAACTGTTTCTAAGATGATGAAAACAGGATTGATCTGACTTGCTTTTGATCAAAAATGACACAAAGCTTTGCAGCATTTTTGTGTCAGCACCCGAATATTTTCATTTATCCAGGACATTGAGAGGCAACTACATTTTTTGAGACTAGATCAGAGAGTTAGGGATGTACAGAGAGCCCAGTATTTGTATTTGAATCTGTATTTGTTGAGGCAGCATGAATATAAATTACACATATGAGCGGACAAAAATGACATGCGGGGTTCCCCAAGGCTCCATTCTGGGGCCTCTTCTGTTCAACATCTACATGCTCCCACTAGCTCAGATTATGGAGAACAAAAAATATGTAACCACAGTTATGCAGATGACACACAAATTTACATAACCATATCACCAGGGGACTATAGTCCAATACAAGCGCTGAGTAAGTGCATTGAACAAATCAACGATTGGATGTGCCAGAATTTTCTTCAATTAAACAAAGACAAAACTGAAGTAATTGTTTTTGGAGCCAAGGAAGAACGTTTAAAAGTCAGCACTCAGCTTCAATTGATAATGTTAAAAACTACAAACCAAGTCAGAAATCTTGGTGTCGTCATGGACTCAGACCTGAATTTCAACAGCCACATTAAGACAATTACAAAGTCAGCCTACTATCACCTGAAGAATATATCAAGAATTAAAGGACTTGTGTCTCAGCAGGATTTGGAAAAACTTGTCCTGCATTTATCTTCAGTAGACTTGACTACTGTAACGCCGTCTTCACAGGTCTCCCTAAAAAATCGATCAGACAGCTGCAGCTGATTCAGACGCTGCTGCTCGAGTCCTCACTAAGACCAAGAAAGTGGATCATATAACTCCGGTTCTCAGATCTTTACACTGGCTTCCTGTCTATCAAAGCATTGATTTTAAAATACTGCTGTTGGTTTATAGAGCATTGAATGGTTTAGGGCCAAAATACATTTCTGATCTGCTGCTACGTTATGAACCATCTAGACCTCTCAGGTGGTCTGGATCACGTCTGCTTTCTGTCTCCAGAGTAAAAACTAAACATGGAGAAGCAGCGTTCAGTTTTTATGCTCCACATATGTGAAACAAACTCCCAGAAAACTGCAGGTCTGCTGCAACTCTCAGTTCTTTCAAATCACAGCTGAAGACTTTTCTGTCTGCCGCTGCCTTTTATTAAACCAAATTTGAGGGTTAAAATTTCACACTGCATTGTAACTTTTATTCTCCTGTTTTATCTGTCTTATTCCTTTTTAGCTTCTTTTTGTTTCCAAATTAAACACTTTTAAATTGTATTTAAATGTCTTTATACTTGTGTTGCTTTTATATTTTGTCTTGATGCCTTTTATGCTCTAAGTAAAGCACTTTGAATTGCCTTGTTTTTGAAATGTGCTACACAAATAAATTTGCCTTACCTTTAATCAGTAAAGGAAAGACTTCAAAGGTGCTAAACAGCCCCATATCAGTGCTAGAGCATTTGTAGCTATCTTTACATAAAAGAGCAACCCCACCACCCCTGCCAATAACCAGTTGGGCTGGCTTTGAGTAAGGGAACATGATCATTTGGTGTCAACCAAGATTCTGTGATCACAGAGATCTAGATTGTTTGAAAGAATAAAATTTTTACATTTGTTTACAAATGATCTCACATTAAGAGAAGCTGACTGCAATTGCTTGAGCGGAGTTGACAAAGGAAAGTGAGAAACTGTGATTAAACTGGATATACCTGTATTTGAATATAACCGCTGCTGCCCCTTTTGCACAGTGGTTTGTCTCCTACCACAAATTGTCATTAACTGGTTCATTTGAGAATCATTTGAATTCTGTTGGAGAGGAAGTGTGCTAGATAGTCCGCATGGCCAGGTATTGTTTATAAAATAAACAAAATTTTAGGTAGTGGGTTGGAGAAGTGAGCTTGTGACTGGAGGATTGCTGGCTCAATCCCCCGGACTGGCAGGATAAATCTGCACGGGGAAAGTGAAAAAGCAGTGCTTGCTTCTCCCTTATTACCACCACTAAGGTGCCCTTGAGCAAGACCCCTAACCCTAACTGCTCCAGTGGAGCTGCTCAGTGGCCGGCAGATCAGACTATGGTTGTACTGGGCAGCCTCCATGTATGAATGTATAACTGTGTGAATTTGATCAAGGCTTTCCTGAAAAAGACAGCACTGCTCTCAGAGAAACTCCCCTGAATAAATAAAGGTTTAAAAATTTGCTGTGAGTAAATGTGTGCCTTTTTTGTTAGGGTGTAGCCTATCTCTTTTGAGCCTCTCCAATTCCAAAATGCATCAGAGTGATAAATATAGCTGAAACTGATGGCAGAACACAACACTTGACGCCATTGATTAAAACCAGAAAGCCGGCTAAAACCTTCACGCCCTTTTTTCAGAGTTGGAATGGGCTCAGATACTACATACAGACTTTCACAGTTACAGCAAGAAATTCAATATCATGTTGGAGTTTGATTGATTGTTCATACCTGGGCCATATCAAAGATTTTAGCACAAGAGAAACAGTATGTTAAGCCCCTGAGCAGTTCCACAAAGTGGACAATTGAGTTTCCCACCAGCAGAAACTCCGGATCTGAGACATTGCACCCATACACAGTAAAATTTGAGTGGAGGTGGGGGGGGGGGGGGGGGGGGGGTCCCTGAAATTGACAGCAGGTGCAGGAGGGGGCACACTCGGGAAGGTGACAGGGCATCACAGACCGAGAGAGTCCACCTCATCCAGCTGACGAGGGAAGGCGGAGGCCTCCAGACAAAGAAACTCAGGCCTGCAGGACAGTGATGATAGCCTCTGACATTTGGGCTGGGAAGGACTGGACAGTGTATTGCTCACAGGGCTAACTGGGCATTTCCTTCTCAGATGTCTCTCTACATCTGAGCTCTACCAAATTGTGATTTTTCCCTCTTACCCTCTCACATGGTTTGTTTATTTACATAAATATGTAAATGATCCAATATTTCTCCAGAAATCAAAGATTAGAGAAAAAATCCAAAAACTGAAAACAGATTTGCGTATCAGAAGTTAGTTTTTTTTTTTTTTCATTTTACCTTGCACCACTGTTCTACAATGTAGAAAATAGTAAAAACCCTTGAAAAAGTAGGTATTTCCAAACTTTTGACTGGTGCTGTATAGTGGCTGTTTTACCATGTTCCAAGTTCCTAGGCTACTTAGTCTGCAAATCTTTGTTTTGACTCGTGTTCCAGTGAATCAAATCCCAATGTGCTCACATGTCCTCAGCAGCAGGGAAAACACTGAATGAAAATTTATTTGAAGTTACATTAAGCCTTGTCCATTATCTACTTGAAGTTGTATTCTGAACTGTAACACCCATATTATTACCTGTTATCTCATGTACACGTTACACATGTTACACATTATACATGGTCAAAAACTTGTTTTGATTGGACATTGTCTGCAGATTCCTCTACATCTTAGCACCACCTTTTTTGAGTATTTAATGCACAGGTGCATTAAAACTACCTTATGGCACAATCTACTGTCGCAAACAACTAAAATATACAGTGTGTTCCTGCATCCCAGCACTCAAGAACAAGATAATAGCAAGTGCATACATAACCTTTGCAAAATCCAACTATAATCCTCTTCAAACTATACTTGAACTGTACATAAACTGTTGCATAAATTTAAATATAACATTATTTAACATTCTTTAACAACAAGTCTGTCTTGCATGATCAAACAATAGATGATGAGTGTCTACAAACTCTATTATGCTGTTGAAAGTTCCACTATATGTGGCTGAGACAAACTCTATTCAAGCCTACTTCAAACTATTTTAATTGGAGACAAATTAATATAGTTGAATGTCTTGCACCATTTCCGAGGAATTTTCACAATTTATGCAACGTGTACTGAACTGGAACTGAACCTTCACGGATGACCATAACAAACACAAACAAACATCACAAAACTGAGGCAAACACCAGATATTCTGAGGCAATAGAGGAGCTGTGTTTCTGCACCTTGCAGACATCCCATGATTACATGCTCAAAATGTGAATAAGGAGTTCAAAATTTCCATGTACTCTGATGTAAGTGACAGATAAAGAAAAGCTCACTTTTTTATGTAAAGTCATGTAACATCAACATGAAACTGATAGATGTCTTGAAGATAGACGATATGTGGTAAAACAAATAAGAGGAAATTGTAGAGTTATAAAAAAGTAAAGCCAAGAGAGGCTCTAGGGAGTTGGTTCCTTTTTCTTTTTGTGGGACCTCTTTTTTCCTTAGGGTCTTTTGAGGGATCTCTTTGAGACTCTCTTTAATCTTTTAATTTTTGCTTTTTAATTTTTTGTTTCAGTTTTTGTATTTTAGTTTTTGTATGCTTAGATTGCTTGCTTTGTAAAACCAAATAAAACTGGTTTGTATTTTTATACACTCCAACCAAAGTTCCTGACTTGTGCTCGTCTCTGAAGTCCTCTGGTGTTCCTTTAAGGTAAGAAAATACGCCTCCTCGGGATAGGCTGACATTAGTTTTGAAATTGTTTAGATTATAAATTATTGAATTTTGAAAAGGTAAAAATTAGTGCTGTTTATAGAATAACAGAGTGGTAATGGTTCAGTGACTGAAGTTAATATATTGCTGTACATGTGATAGAGGTATGATTTATGTCTAAAATTAGGTTGAGTGTTTTATAATTAGGGGTCTAATTGGCTAAATTGTTAGGGCTAGGGCTCTGAAGCTGCCCTATAAAACCGGGAGAGTGCCCTCGACCGACAGAGTGGGGCTCCTCCAGAGATGACCTGTTAGGAGGCCATCTTGGAGTACTTTCAAACCTCCAACACCTATTTGCACCAATACACTTCATTGTGACCCAGGCTGTCAGGACATACTTCTCTAAACTAAATAGGCCCGTTGGTAGTGGTTCAACAACAGCTGGTGATTATAGAAGCCAGGCTGAATTTGGTTCCCTAAGCAAGGCTAGGATGGATCGTGCGTCTGTAGATTTTGTGAACTACGTTCGATACCTCGGTCAGAGGTAGAGGACAGCTGTCTGTCGGTGCCTTATCCACACCGGCAGGGGGCACCGGTTATCTGTAGGCATAAACCATTGCAATGCAAAGTTGAGGCCATACTTAATGACAGACCACTACTTCATCTGACAACCTGAATGATCTTGAACCAAAACACCAAACCATTTGCTATTATTAAAGAAACAGCCCTTGCTTCCCCGAGGACTATTTAGCAAGGATGACTGCTAATCACATCACAGATGGAAGCAAACTGTTCATGAAATGTTGCATAAACTTAAATGATGTTAGAAAATACACAGCATGTGATTACAACAGACACAGTTTGCCCAATACCAGTATGTGCCAGTACAGTATATCTATAGCTATTAGTTGCCCTCTTAGTTGGCGGTCCGAGCGTTTGCTTGCCTGACGGTAAAATCTCAGCACTGACAAGTTTATTTTTTAACTGTAAAATGTCCTGTTCAGTACATACAGTCACAATTTTTCAATCAAAAATATCAGACAACTTTTTATACTATCAAATTTCAGTGTTGGTATCAACCTCAAGACTCCAGTATCACTCTATCTGCTCTATTTCTGAGGTAACATAGGTTGGTGGAACCAGAGCAGGGGTAGCTAATGGAGACTCACAGCTTTTGTTTGCCTGCCAAATAGAGTTTAATCTGACCCAAGAGGGATGGAACAAGTCAACATCCAGAAGGAATGAATGTCAGAGCAGGTTGAAGAGCACAAATCTCAGTCACATTTGTCTAGTAAAGCCAGAGCCTCATTAGCCTCGTTAGAAAAATCCAGAGGCCTCTGCAGGACAAAGACGGGACATATGCTCTGCCCCGCCGGCAGCCACGGGCCTCTTCAGAGGGCAGAGGAAAGGAAGGAAGACTCTCCACACAGAATATCTTGTCCCCTGGGGAGTGTCACACACGCCTTTCATCGCATTCCCAGAAGTGGCGTTAATCTCACCCAAAGCCGAAGACGAAGAAAAAGCTGCAAGTGTCTCCGAGCAGGAACTAGAAGCCAAATTAATTTCACCCTGCAGCGCTGCGGCTGACACTGTGCTGATAGGATATTCTCAGCAAATACATACATGCAAAAGCAGGGCAGAAATTTAACTCTTTTGACTGAATCATTAAATAGGAAGATGGGAATGAAACACACATACACACACACACACACACACACACACACCATCACAATCAAAACGAGAATGTTATCAGTGTGTGCAGACAGACTTTGAGCTCTCGGGGAGTTTCTGACCGTTGTGGCGCTGCAGTTGGATCATTTATGGACCCTGTGAGGATGGACGGGCTGTTGAATGGAGCCAACAGTGTGACAGAAACAGCCCTCAATTTGGCAGCTTCAGGCCAAACATTCAGTGAATGCTTTGTGCCATCAATAGCCATCATGTTGTTATCAGCCAGACTCTGTGGAGATGTTTGTTATTTGCCTAAAAGTCTGCAGGCTGAAGGGGACCTGATGCTGTCGGCTCCACGCTGAATCGGTTTAATAGGAAAAAGGTCCAGAGTGTTTTCAAAGGATAATTGGACACTTTTGCAATCCCGAATTTCTGCTGGCGATGATTTATGAACGTAGAAATATAAATGTACACTCTGCAAAGCAGCTTCTGAATGCTGAGTTCTCCACAAGCCTGATAGATGACTGTAGTGAAATGATGGAGTGTATCTATCTAAGCTTGGGCCTTTTTTTTTTTTTTACCCATTTCCATCATCTGACATTTGTGAGTCTGACTGAAGGTGAAAATGTCCAATTAATGTCTGGCTGACGCTTCCCCTCCAACCAGCAACACTTCCATCACCTCTTTATGTTACCTCACTCTCAAGAGTCACTTCACCTAAGTTGCATTTTTGGTTTTAGTTGTCTTTTTGAGATATCTGTCTCTGAAATTTCTATTGTAACATTTTTCCCCTTTAATATCCTACAGATTTTCCTTAAATTCACCCCAAAAATATCCTTGTTACTAATCCAACACGCCTGCGTAAATCCTAATTTCATGAAAATGTTTAATGAATCAGTTTTTGTCCATAAAAAACACTTTTTCTGTTGGAAATCAGATGTATATAAATGTATTTTTTTCAACTGAGGGTGATAAAGTACAAAATGGCGAGCTGATGCTTCCCCTCCGACCGCCACCAATCATATCTCACTCTTCTGCTCTTTCACCATCATAGATATATGATCGGCCCTGCTAGTCATCAGGCCTCATACAAGAACCACTCATACAAACGAATTCGTTCTTAAGAAGCATGTATGAGACATTCATCAATCTCCTTGTACTAAGAATTTTCTATGAGGTACGAACAAAATTTTCGAGTCATGGACAGACAGTCTGACTTTCTTCACAAGAGGAGAAACACTTGATTGATTTAAAATGATAATGACTTAATCTGAATGAATTTGGAGTTTAAATATACTGAAATCAACTAAAACAAAGTTTATGCAAAATTAATATTCTGTTTGCCGTATTATCATCAGAATCAGAATCATCTTTTATTGGCCGAGTTTGTTTACACATACAAGGAATTTGTCTCCCATTTAGTGGCTCCTAATGTACTTTCACAGAATAACAACACAACAATCATGAGGAATATTCACAAGGAAAGACGATATACAGGTGAAAGCGTTTCTGTGAACTGTAAACAGGATACAAAGAGTGCAAAGAGTGATGAGATTAATATTAAATGATAAAAAAAAAGACATTTATGTACAGTATATACAGCCTGTTCAGATATACAGTAGTGAGTGGAATGTATTGCACATTTTGTATTTTAGACTAAATTAAATATATATAATTTGTGGGTACAGTGGGTATTATAGTGTCCGGGGTTATTCCACAGTGCAACAAGTGAGTTAACTATTCATAAGTGTGACATGAAGGGGAAAAAACTGTTCCCATGTCTGGTGGTTTTGGTGTTCAGTGTTCTGTAGCGTCTGTTGTCCAGGGTGTGAAGGGTCTGCAGTTATCATTATCATAGCTGCCAATTTACTGAGAGGGTTTTCAGATTTTATCATTTTTATTGGCATATTTTATCCCGGCAACCCGGAGAGGTTTTTTTCAGTGTGATGATTTTTCTGTCAGTAGCAGCTGTAAACATCTGGCTCAGTGTCTCTCTGCAGCTCTCTGTCCAGCATCATGTTGTGTTGCAGCTGTAATATTCTCTCCTCTAATATCTCTGCAACGTCACATGACCTCCTCTCATATTAGTCACTTTGCTTTAGAAAGATGCTTTTTTTTAGCATCTAACTTCATGTCAAAGTGTTTCCTCTTTATTTCTGTCACGGTGCAGCTGCTGCTCTGATGGATTCATGTTTTCTAATTGTTTCAGCTCCTCTAATATGACGACAGACACTGATCAATGTGTCTGCTGGTTTCTGACAGCAGCAAACCTCAAACTCTTTTCATATGGACATTTTAGGAGCGTTGATGATGCTGATTCCTAAACAAGTGATTGTGGGAAGAGGTCTATTGGCTCTTGTCAATCAATCAATCACTTTTCCAATCACTTGGACTGCATGTTTGTGTTTGAGAAACATGATCAATATAAATTTAGTCTAATGTAAGTTTTAGTCGCCGTAAAAAAGCAGCATTTATTCTTTGAGAGAGATCATCAGGTCGGTGCTTGGACTGTGGTTGGCGGCTGTGTGTGCATGTGACTGTATCCAGGTAAATAAATTCACTTCACTCATAGCTACACAATAGAAAGATTAAAGCCACTTCTTATTGTTTATAGTGGTAACACTATATCAGATTCAACATGCTGTAGAAGAACAGTAGAAATTATTCCTTGTGTCTTGGTTTTGGCATTTCTTTCTTCAGAAGATCCAAATGCAGCACAATAGTCTGGTATTTTGGTGATTTTTATGAACATTTTTTCCCTCTTTTTAATCCTTGTTTTGTAGAGACATGCATGACACCCCCCCCCCCCATAACAAATATGTTCCTTCACATTTTAAATCTACAGTAAATGCAAATAAATTTAAACAATTACTTCAGCTTTCACTCTTGTTGGTTGTTTTTAGTGCAGCTCCTCTTAGCTCTCTCTCTGCTTCAGTTTTATTATGTGTTATGAGTTCACTGAGTCTTAAGCAACCTGCAGCTATTCAAATTTATTCTCATTCACGTCACTCCATCATAAAGATTATAAAGCAGCAGTAAAATCATTAATAAAGAGGAATTCCAGTGAGAAAAACATATTTGAGTGAATTTGGGACTGTTGGAGAATTATTAGAGAAGTTGTGTTGAATGAAGAGTTACAATCTTTAAGGAGAGCAACTTTCTAATCGCAGATATTTTATTTTCTTCTTCACTTGTTATATTTATTGTAAATAAATCAATATATGAATGGAAATAGGAATCAAATGTAACTATTTGAATATATATGATTATATTAGTTTAAAAATCATTAAATTGACAATTAATTATTCTACTATCTTATTGGTATTTCATAATTTTAAGGAAAAATAATTGAATGTTAATATGCATCATTTATCTGTTTTTATAGATTTTTTTTTAAATTCAGTTACATCAGTAATTAATTAAAGTTATGCCTTATATTTTTAATTTGAAAATTCAAGTCGTCATGAAATACGTGTTGTGTTTGATAAAGCGGGAAACAGATTAAGTGTGAGATGGAAAAACAGAATAACAAAGTTAGATTTTAAATCATTTGAAAAAATGTTTGATCATATATTGACAGAATTTCTATTTGGATGATAATGATAATTATCTTTTATATGTATGTTTATAAAATATATTTGATTCTATTTGTGTTATTACTCCCGTGGCTTCGCATTAAAATAATAATTTTAAAAAAGCTGAAACTCAAATTGAAATTTTTTTTTTCTCAATCATTTAAACAAATAATGATTGAATTCTAAAATGGAATCACAGTATTAATTTATAATTAATTCATCACATAATTTTAAATGTATTATTATTATATTATTATATAATTTCAGTTATTAATTGCATTTATTTATTGTAATAGTTTTTTTTGTTTAAATTAAAGCCATCACAAAATGCCAAGTGTAAATGTTCAAACATAAATTAATGTAAAGGAGACAAATAGATTGTGAGATGGAATATAACAGGCGGACACAATAATAAATTTAAAAACCTTTAAATTGATACTGTGATTTTATTTTAAAATTCAATTATTAGTTCTTTGTTTCAAGACATTAATTCGAAATTGTGTTTAACTTTAAGCTTTGTATGCATAGTTTAAATAAAAATGGCCTTAATTTTTTATTATGTTTTTTATTAATCAATTTATTAATTAAACTCTAAAAGGTCCATTACTGCGGTTGCACAGTCCAGACCTTCAAATCTGAAGGGTTAATCCTCTGGCGAGCAGGAAAGGGGATCAGTGAATTTCAAAGATGGATGTTTCATGTGTCAAAGTGGAGCCTTGACCTCAGAACGACCTCAGCCGGAGGAAACTAAACATTAATCTCTAATGGATTCATCACATGCTTGTGTCTCTGCAGTATATGAAGAGTCCAGACATGTTGCATGAAGCTGCAGTGGAGCAGGTGATTACGGTGCAGTGCTGCAGGCTGACCAGTGTCTCCACAGAAGGTTAATGAAAGGAAATGATTGTCGGAGAGAAACAGCCCGCCAGGAAAAACGAATCATTTCCTTTTTATGAACTGGTACATAGTACACACTGTGTTCACTGCTAACAAAAGCACTGGACAAATAAAAGCTTTGACCTGCTGATGGCAGCAGATGAAAATTCAGAAGAGCACCAAAGTTATTACAATTCACCCTGAACTGCTCTGTCTCCTAGAAATGATGTTCATATACGACTAAATTGCAACAGCAAATAGATTTTGCTAGCAACTTACTGCTGATGCATTACGTTTTCTCTCAACATAATGAGAAAATGGTAATTAACGTATTTGACATGTTGATAATGAACATATAAGTGAAAAGACAACATAGTTGTTTTTTCCACCAAAATACAGAAAAAACTCTGCAGTGACTTGAGGCTCAACATGTTAATGATCTTCCACTAACCTGAACCAAACCTGAACACACACAGGACTCATCCACCCCGACCTGCTCCCTCCCACTGCAGAAAGATATATAAATAAAGTTTCATTCATTCAAAAAAAACCCATAACCCATGAACATAACCCAGGCAGTAGTTACATTTGCAAATGCAACAGAATTGGGAAAACAATTAAGTCGTATATGAACATAATTTCTAGGAGACGGGGTTGTGTTGAGAAGGAGACAAATGTCTGTTGGACCTCACACAGACTCATTTCATCAACTTCTTTATATTTGTTCTTTATTTTTGGTTCTTTTGTTTTGATTTAAGCACAAGATGGTACTATGATGCGTAAAGCAAAGACAGGTGACAACACAGGTGGCACAGATGATTCTGAATGATGTAATTATCTTATAGGATGCCTTGTGTGATGTTTGAATTTTATAAAAAGTGGTTTTCAACCAATTATTACTGTTTTGTTTGTTTTTTTGGCCCAATATATGCCAAAAAAAAAAAAAAAAAAAATCAAATATCAAAATCCAAACACGTTTTCTTCCTGTAAAACAAAATACAACGTATGCTTATGTAGGCTTGAACCAACCAGTTTTAACCAATAATATGACATCCACCAATCAATCAATCTTATGAAACCTTTCAGCACTCAAATCAAAATCCTCCTAATGTTACGTCCCGCCTGTCTACCCTGTTCCACTCTGATACTTTCAAAATGTTGTTTCATCTGGACTTTAAGACTATGAGACCACCAGCATAAATGTGATGGGGTTGAGGTCAATGTCAATACCAAATTTCATGTCAATCCTTCCAATAGTTAGTAAGATGTTTCAGTCTAGAGTAGTGGTGGGGAGTTCAAGTGTTGTGTTGCTTTGGTATACCTGAGTCTGGACTTCTAAATATTTGGAGTATTTCAACTACTTTGAGTATTTGTTGTTGTTCAGGCATCTTTCAGGACACATTAACAGGATGTGTTACTTTGATATATGCGTTGATGCTTCGTGTGCTTTACTTTTACAGTAAATAAACAAAAATATACAAAAGGTGGGGACACATGAGGACTGATGGGAGTGAACTGGAGCAGGTCTGTTCCAGTCTGTGTCAGCTGGTGTTGATAAAATCATAAAAGTGTGTGTGATGTAAGGATTCTCATCTGAAGTCTGCAGATCAAGTTGCTGCCAGTTGTTTTCATGAAGAGATTTTTGAACATTTTTAATATTTGTGACTGAAAAAAAAAGAAAGGTTTGTGGTTTAAGAGAAATGGAGGAAAAGTTGATAATGAACGTCTCTACGACATCAAATCAAATCACTACACAGCCAACCACAACCTGAACTTCCAGTCCACATTACCAGCACCTCGTCATCCACGATCTCACACAAACTCTCTGCTTTTTCTTCTTTCTTTCTTTCTTTTTGCCTTCAGCACAAACTGCTCTGCATATGAACCTTACAAGAGGCTCATCAACCTCCATGATATTCATCCAACCACTGTCACGTCCTACTGAGACTTTTTTATGTTTTGGACTCTTTGTGTATTCTGTTTTCTTGAGTTTTTAGTGTTGCTATTATGTTTCCTGGTTTTCTCTGTTTCCCTTGTGTGTTCCTCCTGTGTTTTTGTGTCACCTGTTTGTTTACTTTACGTCCTGTTTTATTCTGAAATATTTGTGTCTAGTTTGCAATCACTCCCTTTGTATTTATAGTCCAGTTTTCAGTTCAGTCTTGGTCGAGTCGTCTGCTTTTGTTCTACATTTATTCCATGTTCCTTGTTAGTGTTCCTGTGTCTGTGTCTCCTGCGTTTCTGGTATGTTCCTGTGACTTTTGCATTTTCATTAAATATTTCTGCATGGGATTTTGCCTGCCTGCCGTCTCTGCATTTGGGTCCATCTGCTCGACTCGACCAAGACCGAACTGAAAACTGGGCTATAAATACACAGGGAGTGATTGCAAACTAAACACAGGTGAGACACATGAGACAATCAAACACAGGAAGTAAAGGTGACCAGACACAAGGAATACAAATATTTCAGAATAAAACAGGAACTAAAGTAAACAAACAGGTGACACAAAAACACAGGAGGAACACACTGGTATTATGTACCAGGAAACATAATAGCAACACTGAAAACTCAAGAAAACAGAATACACAAAGATTCCAAAACAGCAAAAGTCCCGGTAGGACATGGCAACCACAGCATGTTTGGTATTTTTGCCCAATCGATTAATAGACTAATAGTTGCAGCTCTAAAGTAAAGCTGAGTAGGCGGGAGAAGGCGAGAGTTTTTGTCACCATCAGACGTGTGAACATATGACTGTTTTCCTGGAGACAGCACTAGTGTGAGCCGTAGTGATGATAGACCAAACAACAGCATAAAAATAATACCAATAATCAGTAAAGTCATACTCAAGAGAGGCTGGATAAGTATCAACATACTGCTCAGAGAGTGAGATTATGAGGAGTTGGCAGAGTTGAGATGACCTCTGGGAAATTGGATCTGATCTGTTGGTCACCAGCCACAGAGTTATTTAATGAAGCAAGAATATTATTTTTGAGGAACAGAAAAAAAAATCATATTGGAAAATAAAGCTGGGAGGGTCTCAGTAGTGATAACTGACTGGCTTGAAGCAGTTTTTATTTATTTTACAGGAGAAACAATCACAGCATAAATCATTCAGTCTCTGGGCAGAGAACAGAAGCTGCACGAGGAAACTTCTCCGTCGACCTTTCAGAAACACTGAGACTTGTTGACTTAATCTCCCAGAAATCCTGTGCATACTTTAAATGTTCTATATGTAGAATTGTGAAGCAATTTGCATGTATTAATGTATGAGGAGGGGGGCTGACTGACTGGAAATGAGAGATGCTCTGCAAAACACAACATTAGAGATCTTTTATGTAATTATGAGGAGTGTAAGTGAGGAAAAGGATGTCACCTGCAGTAGTTTCACACCGCACAGCAGCGGGATGTTGACTGCACCTCATTTAATGACCTCAGATGTCACTAATGAGAAGGAATTTCTGATTCCTACATACAGAACCTGGATGAGGAGCCTTCATACTGTAATTAGTTTAATTTATTTATTTGCACAGACAGAAAATACCAAAATATATATAATACACAATGACAGGGATTGTGCTGGTGAGATCAAAAACCTGCATGGGCTTGTGAAGGAATCTCACGAAAGAAAAAAAGGAAAAGAAGAAGGAAGAACGAAAAGATTATAAACATAGAAAAAGAAATACAATCCAACATTACGACAATAAAAAGTAGGACGCACATAGCCTGATTAGGGTTAGGGTAACCCCCTAACCCCTAACCCCTAACCCTAATCCTAACCCAACCCTAACCCCTCCTTAATGTAACAAATCACAAATTTAACAATTTACAATAAAAAAAAAACAAAAGTAGAAAACAAAGTAATACGAATCAAATTTTTTTTTAAAAACTGTCAAAAACAGGTGACTTGTGCACTATAACTGGGTAATACACATTCAATGAGGTTTGCAGATGTCAGGTATCGTGGTTCAACAAATAATCCTTAAATTTAAATTTAACGTCCCATACAGAAGTAGATTGAGTTACAAGATTATAATAATTGTTCCATAATTTAGCTCCTCTGAATCTGATGAAACACAGACATCAAGTAATGTCGTTCAGAGCCCAATTATGCTCCAAACCCTTTTATATATATATAATGGTGGATTTCTACTCTAAAAGCACTCATAAATAATTAGTAATAAAAGTTAATTGTGTGTGTTTCTTATTGTCATTTATTTTCTTTGTATTTTATAAAATCATGTTGCATTTATTAGTTTAGTATTTTTCCTTTGTTTGTTTTCTTAAGTTGAGGGGAGGTTTGTTGTATCAGCGTGTAGTTTCTGCACCTCTCCTGTCACACCTATTTTATCTTTATTAGCTGGATTTGATGCTGTTGTATATGTGTGTAGATAAAAAATTTAAAAAACGTATATGTAACCCAAAAAGACTTGAGTTCCCTTCAAGAACCTCAACTTGGATCGAAACAATGTCTACTTGAATACATTTTGTTGCTGCTATTAATCACAGTTTACCATCCTGTCATGCTATATCTTACAGAATGTAAGATTTCCTTCATCACACAATATACACAACAATTGTCTTCCTCAGAAACAAAGAGTCTGAACGCCTTTAAGAAGAGCTCTGCAGCCTGTTAACAGTGTCACCGACAACAGGAAACAGCGGCACGATCCTCCATTTTTAGCATGACGGCGGGTGTCGGACGAGAAGATACAGGAGCTGACCTCAACTCGTCTGAAGCTGCCAGAAACACAGAGAGACACAGTGAGGAGAATTTTTCAATTATCCACTGTGTCTCTCTGTCGGCATCACTAGAAATTACCTGGTCAGACGAGGAAGGAAAAACTGGACAGGTGGGAGAGGCAAAGAGAGGTCATGAGGTAGATGACAGAGTGGGTCAGGCGGCTGGAGGAGGGAGAGTGAGGCTGAGAAACTCAGAGTGACAGGATGAAACAAAGGGCTGGAGGCAGAGAAGGGAAAGCACTTACAGTGCACAGGAATGAGACGAAGAGAAATCGATAAGTAAAAAGTGGCAGCAGAAGAAAAACAGCACTAAAGGGAGGAGGAGGGAGAGGGAAAAAAAAACCCAGCTGCAAGAGGAAACCATCTACTGCCAGCTCAGTTGGAACAGGATGTGTTGAGTTTTGGAGCTGCAGGCTTTGGAGGTAGTTTTTCCTTCTGAGAGGAGGAGGAGGAGGAGGAGGAGGAGGAGGAGGGAGTGTCGCTGGTGAAGATGTATTGGGAAATCAACAGGGAGGGGTGCAAAAGGCAGAAATGGTGTCGGGTGTCTGTTTATCTTACAGCCCCAAGAGCCCCCCTTCCCTCCCTCCCCCCACCTCCTCCAGTCTTGTGTCAGAGATAGGGAAGGAGAGCTGCAGCCCTACAGGACTCCCCTCCTCCTCCTCCTCCTCCTCCTCCTTCTCCTCATCTTCCTCCTGCTCTTCATCTCTCACGCTGAGCTGCCGTCTTTCCACAGACAGCCCATCAGTCAGGGATTCTGGCCTACAACTGTTCAGCCTGCCGTCCAATTACATAAAAAAAAAAAAAACTTTGTTGACACTGAAAAACATCTCAAGCAGCGTTCACCAAAGTCACGTTTGCTCGCCCACGTGAGACAGACGGCGCCAGAAGCTCGGTGATGTAGTGACTACTCGCAGGGTTAGGGTTAGTGATAGGTTGCTGGTGCGGTCGGGCTAATTAGTCACAATACCTCCCACAGCTTTGTTCTATTTTCTCTTCACTGTTCTGTTTACCGTTCAATAAAAAGTTATTAAAGATGGAAAATAAACTCAACTCTCCACTCAGCTTTATTTATATAGCACTTGATCCAAAGTAAAACAAAAACAAAGTAAAGAAATAATAAAAAGAGTGTGGAGACAGTAAAGGCACATTAGCTGGTTAGGTTCGGCACAGTTGAAAGCTATAAACGCATAAAAGTGAGTTTCTTGAAAATCTCCAATAGGGGGAGAATCGTACGGCCGGAGGGAGAGAATTCATACTTTTGTCCCCCTTAACATTTAGTCCTGGATCTGTGGACAGACAGAAGATCTCAGGTCTCTGACAGTGCGATATGGACACAGGAGTTCTCTGATGTAAGAAGGGGTGAGAACATTTAACCTTTTGTAGAGCAGCAACATTTTGAATTCAGTTTGATAGCTAACAGGGAGCCGGAGCAGGGAGGTGAGGTTGTTAAAACTGTTGCTGCAGTGTTCTGAACTAATTGGAGACGAGATAAAGAAGACGAGAGGATGAGAGATGAAGGCAAGGATGGCTTTCTCCAGGTCAGACGTTTGGAGACAACCTGATTGATTCGTTTGTCAAACTTGAGAGTCGAATATGCCTCCAAGATTTTTTTGCATGTGATTTAACAACAGGAGACGATTGGCCAAGATGAAGAAGAAATAATGTCAGTTAATGGTTCCAATTTGATCCAAATAATAAAACTTCAGATTTAAAGCTCTCCAAGTTAACAAGTTTGCTATTGTTCAATTAGCAAACTTCTCTAATGGGACAATAATAAGTTCACAGGTTATTCAAAAAACATATTTGTACCATCGACTCCTGTCTCACATCGGTCTGCAAATCGCGTCTCTGTTGTGGAACGAATAATTTTTACTCCGACAGAGGAGGTTCAGTAAAGAAGTTCAGCACTGTCAAGACAGCTTGTTTACAGTCAGAAGTGCAGATTGATAAGTCAAAGTTCACAAAATTTGAACTCAGCATGAAAGCATTGTGTGCATTTAGTTCGTCGCTGCAAGCAAATGAAATCTGGTCAGATCAGAAAACACTTTTATGTGTCGTTCTGGACGTATTTCGTCGTTTCGTTTGGAGGTCTTGTTGTTTGCACAGGTTACAATTCTTTCATTTAAAATTTAGAATTTTGTAAAAAAAAAAAAAAGGTGACAAGTTTGTGGATCTTTTCACAGCTCATAGGATGACTACTGTAATTTATTAGAACCTTTGACTCAGCATTTCAACATCGCTACAGCAGTCCAACAGGAGGACGAGTTGTCAGAGGATCTCAAAGGTTTTAAACAACCAAGATTTCACCAGATTATCTGAACCACTTTATTTGGATTCATTTATAAAGCAGACAATCACAAATTTGCCTCACAGAGGTCGACGATCTGTACAGCATAATTAGCAGTCCGGGTGGTTTTTGTTTTAATATTCTGATTGTGTGATTATGATTTTATTGGAATTTTGGCTGTGTACCAGGATCCTGGTATCTGACTCACAAGGAGACTTTCCTCAGGAGGATGATGAGGAACATAGATCGGTAGATTACCATCTGCATGTTGATACTGTGATATATATTGTTTCCAGTTGACAAAACACATTTTTCACATACAGTAATTCTAAATATAGCATTCATTTTACTGGTAATCCAGCAATGTCCATGAAATCATCTTTATTAATACAGTTATTACAGTTGGTTATTATTTAATCTACATGTAACAAACAGTCTAACCCAGGGGGGGGGGGTCGGCAACCTTTTGGATGTCCTGTGCCACCTTACAATGTTTAAAAAAAAACAAAACACAGCCCTGAGTGCCAGTTCATTTTCATAATGAATATTTATCTATTTATTTATTTATTTATTTACTGCTGCTGCGCTCTACACACACGCCCACACTTTATTACTTGCTCAGATGTATGAAAATTACTAGGGCATAAAAGAAAATTTATTCAGTCTTACCAATGTAGTGCGACCTTTGACCCTGCTTTGGCAGCACACAGGGTTGTAAACATGTTGCCCCTCTTAACTGGTTCAGCTTTATCAGCCTTTTCCTTGAAGTTTTTTTCAGGCCTTGTTTCAAAATGACGTTTTACACTTGAAGTTCAACACACAACATTTTCACAGCAGGGAGTAAAAACATCTGAATTAGTTCATCCAAGACGGCTAAAAGAGGCGAATATTAGACAACCTACTTTTTTTTTTTTGCTTCTGCCATCATCAGTTGTTCTTGAATTAAAGCAAAAAAGGAAGCTACTTAGCTTTCCTTGGTTTTCACCACTACTGTGATGCTGTGATGTATTTTGAGACTAATTCATTATTTCAATATAATTTTAAAATGAAATGTTCATTTTTTAGTTTACCATTAGGCTACACTTTATATTAAAAAAATATTTTTTTATTGAATTGCTCCCTGTGCCCACTTTCATGGTCTCATGTGCAACAGGTTGCCGACACCTGGTCTGACCAAACAGTCAGTTGATGTATCTGATGTCCATCAGCACTGCTAACTGTGTTTTTCCAGTGTCTAGTTGTGCAAACTGTCATCTGCTGTTTGATTGTTCTTATCTGGCACCGTTATTTCACTAATGTTTAATATTTAGAGACCGAGCCCAAAAGGCAGAGGACCACTGTAAAACAGCCTAAGGGCGAGGACCCTATTGTTTTTCGTGTGTTTGTTTGTTTGTTTCTTTCTTTCTTTCTTTATTATTACGCCACTTAAACCCTAAATTTGACCCCCTAAACATGCTCAAAAACTCACCAAATTTGGCACACATATCAGGTCTGGTGAAAAATTTGATAAAATTTAAAAATAAACCCCCAGAGTGCCAGAATGTGCTCTCTAGCGCCACCTATGTAACTAAAATGGCCGCCATGGATTCGCCACGAAATTTCCTACTAAAATATGATTTTTAATGTAAGATTTGGCCAAAGTCATGGGATTTATGAGGATATTTCACAAGAAGCGTACTCTAAAATCCTCCTCTCCAACTGCTCCTGGTGATGTCACTCCCTCAGTGCTGTGAAACATTCCGCAATACACACTCATTATAAAACCACAGGAGGAGCAAGAAAAGACTTTAAAAGTCAAAGCCTAATATCTCAAAAACAATAAAAGATAGAAAAAACATGTAAATTCAAGATTTGTAGGTCAAAGTCTCGTGACTCATTTAAAGTTCAAATGAAGTTTGTATCTAAAACTATGTGGAAGCAGTAAATGTTCAAAAAGGTGCGGGTTCACTCACACTCTCCATTCAAATATATGAGTATTTTTCTGTGTCTTGCTTGCAGCTTTATTTAAATGAATGTTTCCAAAACACTGACACGGTAAGTCTCATTGCCTGCAGCATTTGACTGATTGTGAGCAGTGACTTAGGAGTCCTCTGTACTACCTCTAACTTCTCTCAATCAATCAATTAATCAATCAATCAGTCAGTCAAACTTCATTAGTATTGCACCTTTCATACAGGTTAGTGCAATTCAAAGTGCTTTGCCTGAGACTGAGAAGCTGATTAAACCTACTAAACCACCTTTAGTGATAAAATGTTTTGTGAAATACTCTTTGACCAAAGACGAGTCTTGAAAAAAACCTGCAAACCTTTTCCACAACTTTATAACTAACTTGAACAACTTCCGCTTTGCATGGGATGTATGACGAACCCTCAAAGTTAGCTTCAAGCTACTGAGTTCTGTCAACTACAGTCACGTTACCTCACGATAAACTATTAATTTGAACATAATACTAATATAAATTCTCTGTCAGCTACATGCTGGATGTAGCAAGAATAACAGGAATTTATTAATTTATAAAAAAAATAAAAATAAAAATCACCCCAGACAAAGGGCACTTTCTGTCTCAGAGGCGGACAGGTGCTCGACCTCCTTTGTTGAACTCATTTCTGCTCCTTGTGTCTGGTGTTCCCATTCACTCACCACTAGCTCCAGTCAGCTGTTCGAAGCAGAGGAAGTGTGCATGGTTTGAAGTCCTTGTGATTATTATGTACAATGTGTGTAAATGATTACAGTTTTCAGGTAACTTGCCTGACACTGGTCTAAAATAGCCATTATAATTAATAAAACTGTGATGCTCTCAGACATGTCAAAAAATATTTAAAAAATTAGCAAAAGAAACTCCACTTTACAAATCTTTGTCTCATCTTCTGTTCTGTATTTGGGAGAGCTCACGGTGTGTTATCCTTTAAACTGACATTATGCTTCTCCGGGCTGTAACCTAAACACGGGCCGCTCAGAGACGTTTGCGGTGCGATTTATTTTATACTTGTTTGTAATTGGTTTACGTCTCCTCTTGCCTGCGTAGGTTCACATAAACGTTTACACGTGTCTTCAGAGAAGCAAACTGTCTTCACATACCGGTCTCAATATCTACAGCGAACAGTTAGCTTAACTTAATAACTGCATAATTACGTGTACATTTATGCGTAAATTAAGCTAAAGTGCACTCAAGCCAACTACACTGATCAATGCTGTTTCAGTATTAGCAGAAAATTATCCAAAAGAAAAATTTAAATCATCCTCACAGAAAACAACCAACAAAAATTAATACCTGACTGATTAATAGTCTGGTAACAAGATGCTTTTTACAGTATTTTTGAAGCAACAACTTCACTTTTTGTCACATTTTTACATATAAAAAAATACGGTGTTTTTGTGCTAATGTTGCTGCTACTCTTCTGCTCTTCCTGCACCTGTCCTATTCAATGCTAAAACCTCTGAAAAGGGTTGACAACATCCATTATAATTCCCACCTGTTCTCCCTTTTTTCTGCACATACAATATAGAGCACAAACATGGTGTTGGAGCCATTCAGCAAATACATATCCTCTGCAAGCAGCCGACTTTTCTTTTGCAGTACTCTACATGAGTGGTGTGTTGTTTCACAGCTGGCACATCCATCTCTTCTCCCTTCAGGTTTCACAAATGTCCATGTTGTCTTTGTTTAAATAAAGGCACTCCACCTCAGGGAAGCAGCCATACAGAGCAGAAAATCAACAACATCATTGTCTGGCTGCTCAGTGACTGCCTTTCAACACTCAGCTGTGGATGGAGACTGACAGGAAGCACAAACGTACAAAGGGAGCACCTGGAGTGGCAGGTGAAAAGCTGGCAACTGCTTTTCACTGCACGAGACACCTGACCTGGTAAAAACCCAGGCACTCAGCGGGGGAAAAACATTTTGGTTCCCTATTTCAGAGGGTGTGGTGATGAAAAAAATAAATACACCTTCAGCCAATCACATCACTGGTCTCGTAGCTCTGAAACAGCTGAACCAATCACAGTGAAGCATGGCAACAACAGCTCAACAAATGAGGAAACTGCTTTCCCATGAAATCTTGTTGATGTTGTCTGGAGCGGAGCAGCTCAACGAGAACACACAGCACCACAGATGTGATGATGGTTTGGGTTTTTATTTACTTACTTCAGGGTTAATTAGTACAATGACAAAAACAAATACATATGTTCAGTATAACATTTAATTGCTTTGTACTCTTGAGTACTTTTTGATGCTTTACTACAACTTTATTGTGAATAATTCTCCCTAGTTCATATAGGTGGTTGTTACCAAATGACAATTGATTTTATTCTTTATTTATGAATATATATAGGCCTTATCAATGTATTTTCTCTTTTCCCCACCCCCTCCCAGGTTTACTTGTCCTATTAGATTGTTGATTGCTTGGTCCCTAGGATTGGCTATTTTTTTTTGTGGGTGCTTATGTGTATGTACTTATAACAGACTCATTGTCATTTGCTGAATGAAATTGCCTGATGAAGGTCGCTTGACTGAAACACAGCTAGTAAATAAATACACCACAAGTGTTGACAGTGTGCAGGAGTCGATATTTTTGCTTTGAACTACAGCTTTTTCTCCCACCTGTCTGAAGTACTGAAGTTCTTTGAGAAATTTACAATGAGGACAAAGTCAAGAGGTTGTGACATGTAACACAGCAAGCTAGTGAAGCTGTAAACAGCACCGCCACTAGGTGGTGTCTGCCTTACACAGAACTACTCTCCAGAGACTGAAAACGTGATCACTGTTATTAGTCTTTGGAGCTGTTTCTAAACAAACTAATGTGACAAAACTCTTCATGATGAAGGAACATGTCACCCAGTGCAGCGCTGTGGCTCACTGATGTGTTTTTAATAGTTTTTGGACAACAACAGATGTGACGTGAATGGAAGTGAGCATATTTTAGGACACAGAGGCTATGGTAGAGACCAAGTAGCAGTAGTAGTGGAAGTTGACATTGCAGTGGTGTTTACATCTTATCCAACTTATCAATTTTCATAACCATTCTCACGACTGGAGTGTGATTTTTCAGTTTAAAAACAAAACAATGGAACTCAGGTCACAGAGTAAACAAAGAGGCATCACGTGGCAAACATCAGCTGTAAGACGAACAAACATTACCTTCAGCAACATTTCCTGACAAATGTTCACGTGTTCACAGCGTTTTCACACAGGTAAGTTATAATCAAAACACATTTGACTGTTACGTGGTTACTGCTAACTCTGCATACATGGCGTACGGTAGCCAAGCTGTGTTGTTTGTTGTTGGTTTGTTGCTACACATCTTACTTTGCACAACTAGATGGCTGCAGAGCTACATAACTAATCAAAGATATTCTTTGTGGATTTTTTTAGACAATGATACAGTGTTATCCTGACTGGGTACCTTCATGACACCTCGGGCACACAGACGTCAAAGCAATGCACACTGAGTGGTTTAACGGAACGACGAAGAGACAGTAAGTTCTCACAGGGAACAACGCTGCACCTGCAGCACAAATGGGTGAAACAACACCACCAGATATAGCTGCACAGAGGTCACAGGTGGGTGAAGCTGCACTACAGGACGACACTAGAGAACAGCATAAATACAGTTTTTGTTGCCGCAGGTTACACTGAACAGGATACTGAAGGAAGAGTTCTCCCAAAAGAAGATGGATGAGCATTTCTTGAAAGATGTTGACATGAAGGTCAGGTACTGCACTGGGCTTCCATGTTTTGCTGTTGTGACAGGTGTACTTCTTCCTTGCCTACCACAGAGAGGCTGAGAACTTACTCTTTTTCAAATGCTCCTCTTGACTCTGATGCACCTGAATTGCACACATCTTCCGCATAGACCGAAAGACTGTGTCCACCATGTTCAGAGACACCATAGGTGCACTGTTTACACACCTTAGACCCCTTGGTGCACTGGCCAGAGAGACGTTGTTTAAAGGCAGCATGCCACATCAGTTTGTGGAGGCTTTTGGCAATCATGTGGTTATTGTGGAGTGCTTTGAAATTTACACTGAGAGAGCATCAAATCTGAAAGCCAGACATTTTCCCATTACAAACACAAGCACACCATAAAGTATCTTATTGGCATTACACCACAGGGAGATATCTCTTGCATTACCACAGGGTTGGGGAGGCTGTGCCAGTGACAAGCAGGTGACTGAGAACATAAACTATTGCCTGGAGACTTGGTGTTGGTGGATCGT
This sequence comes from Thunnus maccoyii, assembly GCF_910596095.1. Lineage (NCBI taxonomy): Eukaryota > Metazoa > Chordata > Actinopteri > Scombriformes > Scombridae > Thunnus > Thunnus maccoyii. The sequence goes on from NC_056543.1 coordinate 2,071,076, forward strand.
GGATTTGACCTCCGGGACGGTGTCAGACTAATGTGTGCAGAAGTGAAAAATCCCTGCATTCACAAGAGGACGCTGCCAGCTGGATGCAAAAGATGTGGAGGAGACACAGCAGATAGCTCACCTCAGGGTCCATATGGAGGAGGTGATTGGATGTGTATGCACCAAATACACCATACTAAGTGAGACCGTACCAGCGTGCATGGTGCTCCCATGTGGAGGCGAGGACATGATTTCCCTTGACAAGACTGTGTCTGTGTGCTGTGCCTTGACTAATACGTACCCCAGTGTTTTTATGAAAAAGTTACTAAACTGTATACTTCTGAGATAAATCCCCTTGTGATGTAGACTGTACTAACTACTTTATTCATATCTTGCGTACTACATGTTACCTTAATAAATGATGGAAAATTAATCCAAATCTGAATCTCTTTATTTGTGTAACATGTTGCTATATTAGCATATTGCTAGTGGAATGCTAAAGTAAATATGTGTACCAATGCTGTGCAAATAGAACAGAAAAGAAGTAAAGTGACAGTGTAACAAGTACTGACATTTCAAAAAAAGGCCAATAAAAAAACATAAAAAAACATAAAAACTATTGCTCTGAAAAGTCCAGATAGTAATTGTGTCTTCTGCTTAAGTGTGCAACACACAGGTGCTCAGGTGTGCCTAATAAAGTGCTCCCTGAGTGTGTTTGTGACAAATATCCTCATTCAGAAGAAAAAGTGGCCACAGGAGACCGGTTTCCTGTTTCGGTGAGTCGGGACAGTTTTTTAAAAAGCGTAACTACGATCGTTCCCTAACCTTTAACCCTCTGTGGTTATTATTGTTTTTATTATTATTAACAAAGGTGGCCTAACTTTAAGGAAGTAGTAACTTTAACCCACAACACATGTTTCTCTAAGCTTAACAAAGCGATCGTTTTAACCCAAACCATGATTTTTCCCTAAACCTAACCAGACCTGAACCACAGCGTTGTCACATCATAAAACATCATTATTGTTTAACAGTAATGTGTAACAGTTTTGGAAAACGGAGTCACATGATCAAACCACGTGTTTGGTTGTTTAATTTAGAGGACTGAGAAAAGAAGAAAATCATCACTTTTAAGAAAATACAAACAGAATTTCTTGTGGTTTCACTTAATAAAAGATTCAAATGAAAACTATGTTCATTACAACATTTTTGTTCTGGTCATCTGTTCTGTCGGTGATGATAATAACAGGTGCAAAGTTTGAGGAACTTCTCTTTTCTCATTTCAAATATTCCTCCTCAATATTTTTGAGCATGAAACACGCCCCGCTAGCTCGCACCCAAACTAATGCTAGCTTACTGGGAACACTGAGTGCTGCACACTTGGGCTAACATTATCTACTTTAGCTAAATTGTGCTAACAGGGCAAGTATCAAGTCATGTCATAATCAAGTCACATTAAACTTAGTGAAATATTGCGACAATAGTCCGACTCAGTGTGAGTCCCGGAGTCGGAGAGAGCAGTGGGTGACCCAACTGTCAATCACAGCTGTCAATCAACACCAACACAGCAGACATCAAAGCTACTAGAAGTCTTCAAATCTTATTAACAGAGCAATAATTTCCAAAATGACCACCAGCACACTTATTAGAGGGTCTGAAATTAGAGATTGAGACCAGAATGACTCATTGAAAACAATGATTGACTCAGTTGAAGTTGAGGAAGCATCTAGCAGCTGTCAGTGACACTTTGCTCTCAATACTACAGTACCCATGATCCCCAGCTACTGTTGCTATGGAGAAGAAGTCAATAAGAGGCTCTTTTCATTGATGAATTTGGAAACAAAACATGATGTCAGAGTTACTGAATTTATCCAAAATTAAGAAGCAGATATGTTCTCGCACAGTTGTTCGTCTCGTGTACTCATGATTCAACTGGGGAAACATAACTTTTACTTCTGGAAACATGGGTGTCTGAAATAACCCCTCCGACTCTGAAACTATTCTACACCACAAAAAGGTCAGACGATCAGACAGGTTGGAAACAAACCTGCAAGTTATTCAAACTTATTTGGAAGAGAAAACAAAGGCCAACAGTAAAATTACCACCAAACTGTCTGTAAACATCCGTCATAGTTGACACATCCGCTTCCTGCTTGACCCGCAGTTGTTAATGTAATTGTGCTTAAACAGTTTTCGTGTTGAAGGAATGAATTCAGGTGCGTTCACTTTCATTGTGACTTCCAAATCAAGTGGTTTAGATAATCTGCATGAACTGTCGGTTTGATTCCAACCTGTCTGATCTCAGCTCTTTACTTGGCAAGTACAACGTTACTATTACTGATATAAATGATGGTTAAAACTCATAGACAAATATGGACGTAGTTACCGTGATGTCACCCGTTGGTTTCTGAAGAGCAGTTTTGAAACTCAAAGTGAGCCGCCGTCGCCATATTGGCAGTACGTGCCTAACTCCCAGCCAATCAAAAATGGGTAAAGAGGCGGGGCAGAATGGCTGAAACAAGCCACCTAGCGGCTGGCGGACCTGTCACTCAAAGCAGCCATGTCCTTCATTATGCATAACTTTACGGCTTAATAAAATTTAAATGGGTGAGTTATAAAAAACTTCACCCCCCATACAGTTGTCATGAAAGGGGAAATTAGCTACAGAGACCAAAACCGTTTTTTGTAACAGGCTGTAAACATGTTTATTTCTGCTGTAAAGTTGGACATTTTAACATGGAGGTCTATGGGGATTGACTCGCTTTTGGAGCCTCAAGGAACTGCAGTTTTTGGCACTTCCGCATTGGCTTCATTTTTCAGCCCCGGAGGTTGCCGCTTGCTTATTAAATAAATAAGACAGACATTGTACTTAATCTGGTTTATCCTTTAAGATACTATGTCATATTTCAAAGTGTTGTTAATTTTACTATGTTGCAAATGAAAATAAGTGTTGATTCACACTCACCGGTCTGCATGGAGACTGTGATGGTCTCTGTTTGTGTCTGAAGAGAGGTTGGCGTAACTGAAGGTTTGTCCATGATTGTATGTGACGATTTGTAACCACAGAGAGAGAGAGAGGAAAGAGATGGAAACAGAGGATTGTATGTCTCCAGTGAAAGAGAGACTTAAGTGAAGTGATGGGTGACTGTGTGAGTCAGGAGGTGAAAGGTAAAGAGATTTCTTCACACTTTTCCACTGTCTGTCCCGATGTTTCTGTGGGAAAGAAGAGAAAATCGAGATAGTTTCCTCACATCTACTAACATGTAACCAAGCACAGAAACACAACTCCAGTGGGTTAATGTTACTCTGCAGCTATTTGCCGTGTTTCTGTCAGTTTGTTTTGAGGTCAAAACTTACTTGATGCAGCTTTAAACAATGAGTCTGGTGATATTCCATATTTTTCTTATTGTCATGAAATGCCATGAAAACACCAAAACCAACAACTGACTTATTACTGAGAGTACTGCTGTAACACTGGCTCCTCTTTTTAATTTCACATCTCATTGTTTGTTATTGATTCTTGTTAACTTGTGTATATTTTGAATGTCATATGCACATCGTTTTGTACAAGAAACAATACATTTGTGACAGTTTTTAGCTAAAGCTTGTTATGCGATTGCTACTGCAATTTAAACCGATGTTGTGTTGGTGCTATATTTACCCAAACTGCATAAAATTGTGCAATAAGAAAAGGCTTCCAGGATGAGGACTCTCTTCCCCTTGGACTGATAGCATCTCATGGAAACTTGTGTGAAAGTGTGTTGTAGCTTCAAGTCTTTTTCCACAAACAGGTGTTACAAAAGGGAGAGTTGTCTTCTATCCAAGCCAATACAGTATATAGTTTTTAAAAAGTCTGTCATTTGTATTTTTTAAGCAAACATTGCTCAAACAGGAGGGAATAGTGCATTTCTTGGGGGACTATTTTCAGTGGTGGATCAATCCACAGTTGGAGCTCTAGTGAGTATTTTGGGCAGCAGGATGGTATGTGTGAGTTGGGGTGAGCCCAACCCTCACCCTAACTGTGAAACTGAAAGGATTACTCCAGTGATTTATTTTTATTGTAAAGTCGGGGGACCCATGAGAGAGATTAAACAAAGAGAACGGTCAAAATCAAGGCAGCAAAGGTCGCAATATCTTCCAAAAACTTTGCATCCTACATTACCCATAATGCAACTTGATAGCATCTTCTCATCGGTCCATTTCTGCCTGGTAAACATCCACATCTTTCACACTCAACACCTCCGGTAGTCTGAGATAACCCTGATCACGTCACTGTGACATCATCAGGGTTAGTTTTTCAGACTCTGTTTTCATAGGCTGAGTAATCTAAACCATGAGTAGTAAACTGATCTTGAGATGTATGTTTGATATTTTAATTTAAAAAAACCGATCAAGCAGATTTTTGTATTATTGACTTTTCCTGCCAATTTTCACACTTTTTTTTTTTTTTTTAAAAAAAGAGTTTGAAGTAAATTTCTAGATTTTTTTTAACTTTAAGAGGCTGTATATGTGGTTTGTATGTGAATGAATGGCTGATGAAGTTGAACTGACTGTGTATCTGCTGCCTGCTTCTTCAGCTTGACTCTCCAACATGTTTCTTCCCAGTTATTCTCAGTGAATAAAACCTGCTGCAGGAACCGTTTCCTCCTACAGTGCTTCAGCGCCGGAGAGTGTTTATAAAAAAACTGTCAGCCTGACAACTGGCCGCCTCCCAGCAAACTGATAATTACAACTCAAACACTCTAACTCTACAGACTCTCAGCTGCAGAGTTGATTTTAAAATAAGAACTCACCGCTGTCTCCGTCAGCCGAGCCGGACTTCCTGTCTCTTTAAAAACACACACAGTCATGTGAAAGCCGATCTCCACCATCAAATAATTTCCAGTTTGTTCAGTTTTTGCATGTTGCAGAACCAGGATGACAATCATGTGAATTCAGTTATTCTTTTGCTCTTTTGCAAATTGACTGGTCTCTGCTCTTCCATCCCAGCAGCAGCTCCTCCCAGCACCATGTAAATAACCCACAGCTGTTATGTGGGCTGGATTTCACTCTGGGTCAGAGGGAAGGGAGAGTCCCTCCGGCTTCAAGTCATTTGTCAGTGATCTGCAGCTCTCTGAACTCTGATACTGGCAGTGGGTCACACAATAATTACATTAGCAGAGTTAGACTCTGAGCTATGGAGGCCCATTTCCACAAGGGAAAGAAAAAACATGCATGAAAAGTTAGGAATGAAAGAAAGACTCCATATTATGGTGATACAAAGTCAACATTTTGACATATTACCTCATAATTATTACTGTAAAAGCACTTATGAATTAATATCTCAATTTTAAACATAAAAAGTTAATTCTATCTTTGTATCTCATAATAATAATAAATATTATTATGATTTATTGTCTCATTATAGAAGCCCTGTTTACACAGTATCTCATTATTTTGACTTAGCATCTTACAATTTTGACGTAGTATCTCACAATTCGTTGTCATAATTTCATAAGTCATAATTTTGGTTTAGTATATCTAAATTTGTTCTCATAATCTTTATTTAAAAGTCATATTTCTATGTAGTTTCTCATGAAATCATAGCTTTGATTATGTGTTTGTGCATATTGTGTGTATTTGTGCATATAAAACAATAATCTCTGATTTACTATTTCATATTTTTTACTTTTTAATTTTTACAGCTTATCACATAATTTTGACTTAAAGTCTATTTTGATGTAGTATCAGAAGTTTGACCTACAAAGTCTTAATTTTGATTTAGCATCTTATAATTTAATAATCTCATAAAGTCACAAGTGTGATGTAGTATTGATGTAGTAGTTCTTAATTTTTACATAAAAAGTAAAAATTTTGATTAAGTATCTTAAAATCTTGACTAAGAATCTTAAATTAATAATCATATTTGCATCATATTTTTTACTTAAATTCCAACGTAGTATCTCATAATTTCAACTTAAAGTCAGAATTTTGACTACACACTCATGACTTACCATGAGTATTTATCTGTGTATTTCCTTTTTATCATTTAATCTATCTTTTTCTTTTTCTGGCATTAATGGGCTTCCATACCGAAGACCACTTCTTAGTCTTTAAACATGATGAAAATTCATATTCACAGTTCAGAAAACTAAGATTTGAAAGGCTGAAAGTAAAACTATTGCATGTACCTAATATGTTATGTACATAGCAAATGTCTGAATGTATTATTATTATTATTATTATATAATAATAATAATAATAATAATAATAATACTTAATAATAATAAAACTTTATTTATACAGCACTCTTCAAAACAAAGTTACAACATGCTTTACATGGTTAAAACATTTAACTATTACAGTTAAGCAGTAAAATCACTAAAATAAAACAATAAAATACCCCTAGTATAATATCAAAAATAATAATAACAATAAAATAAAAAACATGTTGGAAATAAAACACTGTGATAACAATTAAATGAAGGCCTTTTTAAAAAAGATATGTTTTGAGAAGTGATTTAAAAGACGTCACTGATTCTGCAAAAGCCTTTAGCCTCTAGTCACCTTTAGTCTTGAGCCGTGACATAAGAACAGTCAGAATTACAATCAGTTGTAATGTGGGCATGGACTTGATCTATCAGATCAAAATTCTCTTTTTACTTTTCTCTGTACAGGGAGTGCCTTTAAAATAGGTAGAGTAAACCAAACTCCATGGATCAATATTAGACAGCAGAATGAAAAAACTGTCCTAGTTATGGGGAGAGGTCTGGCAGTTATTAAGATATGTGCTAATTTTTTACCATAACAATGCATTTCTCAAATTGTTCAAACATCACTTCTTACTCATTTAGATAACTGTCCAGTAGTGTAGTCAAATAAAGACTTGGAAAAACTACAGTTATTCCAGAATAGAGCTGCATGACTCGCTCTGAACTGTATCAGAATTTCATCAAGATGATGAAGATCATAACCTTCGGCTGGTCACTGGTGAGGGACAGGATAGTTATTTCCCTGCTCTGTTTTATAAAAAAATATTTCATTGTCTAAAATCCCAAATGTTCTGTACCATCAATTTTCATTTAGTAGTAATGACCATAACTTAGATATTAGGCATGCATCAAGAGGTTGTTTTTCACTTCCTTCCAATGTACTGTTATGTACAGAGGAATGAAAGTATGGAATGGTTGCCATCAGACATTACACATTTAATCAGGCCAGGCTGAGAGAGAGAAACCAGATCACACAGCCTGTTTATCTGCACAAACTGGGATTTGTATTGGATCCACATGAGTCAGCTCAACATCAGTAGAGAGAACAAACACTCAATGCTAATCTCATTTGTCCCTGTGTTCCAGGAACCATTAAAACCTACCGAGCCTTTCATCATGTACCTAATGACAACTACAGTTCCTTCAGTCTAACAGAATTCAGGCTGGGGAAGAAGGAGGATATGTTATTATCCTGCTGTATGACTAACAGACAGTTTCAAATCACTGCAACTAAGCTGCAAACAACCTTATCATGAATTACAGGAGCTGATACACAACTTCCGCTGTGAGGAGAGTAAATACTCATTATGCAGACTGGCTTCTTTTAGAGTGTTATATTATTATAGTATATTATACTGTTTGTTTGAAAAGTAACTATAAGTGGCAAATAAATGTAGTGGAGTTAAAAGTACAATATTTTCTCTGAAATGTAGCTTAAAATGTAAATACTCAAGTAATACAAGTATCTCAAAATTGTACTTTAGCACTTGAGTAAATGTACTTAGTTACACCCTTAGCTTAGTAAAGCTAGTTAGCTTAGCTTAAAGGTATAATATGTAATTATTCCACATTAAAATGTCTAAAAACAACTAGACCTATGTTATATATGTTGTTGAGTTGTGTACTTACATTATCCCAAATGTTTCCAACAATTTTCAAACCCAGAGAAATCTGTAATTTAATCAAAGTAACGGACCGTTTCATTTGGTCGCCTGTCAATGACGTCATACCTCCTCTACCAAAGAGTAAACACGCACCAGATGCATACGGCGGCGCTGTGTTTGTCCGCTACAATGGCGTCTACCAAAGAGTAACTTACACACATACAAGATAATACATCGGCGTTGTGGTTGTTCCACACAAACTGTTATAAATGGACTTTTATTCAGTTTTAAGCCACATTTTCATGATAAATTTAGGTGGTTTTTAACTATATCTTTTAGCCGGAAGAAGGATTTTAGTCATTGGACGTCTGGATCTTAAGTTATCAGAGAAATAAACTGGACAAACGTTAGCAGCAGCTCGGCTAACAGCCCCTCCAGGAAGTCCAGTGGTCACCGAACATCATCGGAGAAACACTGATTTTTTAGGTGAAACAGCTTTATTCAGTGTTTTTACCTGTAATCTCCGGGTCCGTTTGTTCTGGAGAGGAGGAGACCTCTGCAGGTAAAAACATCCTGAATGATGAACACTGGAGTAATCCTATCCCGGTGAAGCTGGTTATTTAACAACGAAGACAACAACTCCCATGATCCCTTGTTACTTCACACTATCATCACACTCCATCTTTTATTATTGTTTTGATTGAGACCCCTAGCGGCTGAAATTACATATTGTGTGTTTAACTGGCTTTACTAAGGAAAGCTCTACAAACTCAGGCATCCTTCCCTCTTCTTTCCTTCTCTCACCTCTAACAAACAACAACTCTACCCTTTAAGAGGTCCTCCAGTCAGTCTCGGCAGAACCATATTTCTCTTGGGGTGTCTCACTTTTGCTCATCCAGACACGATCCAGACAATACTATTGTTTATACAATATACTCCTTACCATCTGCCAAGAAACCCATGTACAAAAACAAATACTAAACAAAATCTTTGATAATGTCAGTGAGAGCATAAAAGCAGGAAGTGGTTGGGTGAGTTTGGTAAGCATCAAAGTGAGCAAATGATTGATTCAGGAAACTCAGGATTAAATCAATAAACAATAACTGAACTTAAACATTATTTGTATGTCTTGTTTTAACCAGAAAATGCTGACTGTAGCCTAACTAACAAAACATCATGCTAAACACAAACAAACCCCAGATAATAAGCGCTAGCAATGCAACAGATAAAGATACTGACTTTGCAAGAAATACATCAAGGTGCACATGGGACTAATTGTGTGGTCTCACCCGTTCTCACAAGCTGCATGAAAAAGTTGTCTATGGGCTCAAATGAGGCTCAATAAGATTTTGATCTTGTAAAATGATGTTCAGAAATTCTTTCAAAGCTTGTGATTACATGTCAGCCACTATAAACCTGTGAGAAACAGCTTGTGAATGAATAGAAAAGACTCGTAGGTGAGAATGTCAAAACTATCAACGGCGAGGTTACACAAAGACAACTGAGAAAGAATACATGCTTCTGTGAACATCTGAGTACAGGTTCAAGGCAGAAAACTACATGTGAAACACGGCACTCAAAGTTCCCACACTGTGTGTGACACTAAAGTTACACACAAGCAGCAGCTTTTACATCTGGAATCAGGGCCAACATTTGTGCTAAATCTTGAATGTGTGTGTGTGCAGCGTTAGATAGTTTTCTGCTTTGAATCTGTACTCAAATCACAAAAGCACTTCAGTATTTCAGTAACCTCACCATTGACATACTGTGTATAAAGGTTTTATTTTGACATTCTCATTTTTTCCTACAACTATAGATCTTTTCTGCACATCCGAAAACGTCAATCTCTCATTCAGAGTTTTTTCACACGTTTACAAAGGCTCATCCACAACCACAGGCATCATTTCAGTCTTACTGACCATTATTTGAGCCCACAGGATTCCATATAAAATCATCAATGTGCGTATATTTTTTCTTTGATTTGATTTGATTTGATTTGATTTATTGAACAGGACAGTGTGCAGTATGAAGCATAAATGATGCACTGCACCAGAGTTAGCTTGAAGCTAATTTGCATCTGTAGTCCATTACAATCAAAATATACAACAGCACAACAACAAACAGTACAAAGCAAAAAAAACAAAACAAAACTCAAAGCTACACACAACAGCACATCACATACACCCACAATGTCAATTAAAAATTAATAACATAAACTAGGCTCAGTGGTCACACTTTCCTTGGCACACTAACATTATCAAAGAGCTGAGTATATATTATGGAACAAAAACATATTTGAAATAGAGTCTTTGTCTCCTAACTTTAAAAAGATTAAAAATAAATAAATAAATAGATAAATAGCAACCCCTAGAGGCTGCAGTGTTCATTACAGCCACAATATGGCTGTATATTTATAATATAGTTATAATAGTTTATATCTTCGTTTTTCATATACTAGATGTTTATTTAATATTATAACATATTCTATATTTACACCATATATACATATATCACATTTGGTATACTGTATTAAACATATAATGTTATATTGCTTATATATATTACAATAAAGATAAACAAATGTTATATTGTAACTATATGTAGTATGAAAAATATAAAACTATATTACATATTATTAAAATAAAATATAGAATACATCATGATAATACATATATAAACATTTTAAAATATAATTTGTTATAAATCAATATATGATATTCTACATATATCTGTATTTTTGTATATCTTATTTTTATATCTAAACCTTTCAACTATTTTACAGTATATGGGTATTTATACATTTACTGTATTTATTTGTATATATTTAAACAGTGTTATTTATTATAAAGTTATATTTTTTTATGTTTATTTTAAATTTAATAATATTTTCTCTATATTATATTTATTTGATCATTTATAATAACTAATTATATTGTGAATATTTGTATTACATACTGTATATTACATTTGGCAAATTTACTGTATGTTATACATGTATGTTGTGTTAGTGTGTATGTTATATATATTACACATTATATTTATCAAAAAAGGATATTACGATACTATTATATATATAGATATTACAGCCATATTATATTGCTATAGCTTATTGTCACTGATAGGGTGTCACCGCGACATCATGAATCATTTATATGGGACTCTGGTCAGTAGTTGTTGATATATTTCACTCTTGTACAGATCATCTGACCAATGGTGAACAGGGAAAAACTGAATAAAAACTAGAAACATAAATAAATAATAATAAAATAATAAAAAAATAATAAAAAAATGTTAACTTCAGAGGGCACTTTGAAGCTTGTATATTCTTTTAGCTGCAGGTTACATGGATGCATACTCTGGTCCCCAGTCGCCTCATTTCTTACTTTTATCGTTCTGATCTTTTCTGAACATGTCGGCAGCAGCAGAGTTGATCCTGTGTGTTGAAGAGAGTAAATAGTCTCTGTCTGACTGGAGATTCATCCTGACCAAATAAATCTAACACCTCAAATCCAAATCTCAACCCACAAATACTAAAGAGTAAAGAGTAAAACAGGTTCAACAGATGTGATTTCTGTATGGAAGTTCAAGGTTGCCAAGATTAAAATGAAATCAAATCTAAAAATGAAAAAAAAAAAAGTTTGTACATTGTATTTTACATATACCTTATGTATCAATTAAGTTTTCATTTTGGCAGTAATTATGCATTTTCACCCTGTATAATTAGTTACTTTGTGAAGGTTACGTAATTTGGATGCAAATATCTCACATATAATTTTAAACCAGCACATAAAATGTAAAAAAAGACAGAGAACACTACATTATTGTTCATGACCTTAGAAAGTGATATTTTGTGTTTTAAGTATTGTTGATTATTATATTTCTTTTTGTCCTAAGTTAATTTAAATGTTTCCCTAGTTAATATAAGAAGTGAGAAAAAAGATGGTGTTTTTTGTTATATTCATGCTATAGTTGTGTTTAATGGCTCTTTTTCTTTCTTTTTTACAGAAACCCTAAGGGGACAATTTTTTCAAGTTTCATGTGCTTATAAACTATCTCATTTTAAATCAAGGTCCACTTCCTAGCTTTTTCTGAAGCTTTCCTCATTTGTTATTGTTGTTGTTGCTAATAACATGTGACCATTCCTTAATTATCTGTGATGACAACTAATCAAACTCCATCTGCTGAGAAAGACCATGAGATGTGGTTGTCCAGAAAATGCTAGTAAGTGGACCTTTGTTTGTTTTGCTTTTTTTCTTTGTTTGTTATTTTATATACATTGGATAAGTGCAGTTTACATTTTAATTAAAATGTTCATACACAATAGACACATGAATGGAAAGTATAATTTAAATTTGATGAAATGATTTCATCGTAATATTGGAAGATCATAGCCCTAATCCTAACCCCTAACCCTAAGCCCTACCCTAACCCTAACCCCTAAACCCAAACCCCAGCCCTAACCCCTACCCTAACCCCCAACCCTAACCCTAACCCTAACTCTAACCCCTACCCTAACCCTAACCCCTAACCCCAACCCCAGTCCTAATCCCTAGCCTAACCCTAACCCTAACCCTAACTCTAACCCCTACCCTAACCCCTAACCCCAACCCCAGCCCTAACCCTAACCCCTAAACCCAAACCCCAGCCCTAACCCCTAACCCTAACTCTAACCCCTACCCTAACCCTAACCCCTAACCCCTACCCTAACCCTAACCCCTAACCCCAGCCCTAACTCCTAACCCTAACCCCTACCCTAACCCCAACCCTAACCCTAACCCCTAAACCCAAACCCCAGCCCTAACCCCTAACCCTAACCCCTACCCTAACCCTAACCCCAGCCCTAACCCTAACCCCTAAACCCAAACCCCAGCCCTAACCCCTAACCCTAACTCTAACCCCTACCCTAGCCCTAACCCCTAACCCCAACCCCAGCCCTAACTCCTAACCCCTACGCTAACCCCAACCCTAACCCCAACCCTAACCTAACCCCTAAGCCTAACCCCTAACCATAACCCTTTTAATTAAAATGTTCATACACAATAGACACATGAATGGCAAGTATAATTTAAATTTGATGAAATGATTTCATTGTAATATTGGCAGATCATAGCCCTAACCCTAATCCCTAACCCTAACCCCTAACCCTAACCCTAACTCTAACCCCTACCCTAACCCTAACCCCTACCCTAACCCTAACCCTTTTAATTAAAATGTTCATACACAATAGACACATGAATGGAAAGTATAATTTAAATTTGATGAAATGATTTCATTGTAACATTGGCAGATCATAGCCCTAACCCTAACCCCTAAACCCTAACCCCTACCCTAACCCTAACCCTAACCCTGCCAAAGCAAGCTCAACATATCCAGTATTATCTTTTGGTTATCTGGCTTCACTGAGCCTAACATTGACCGTCCAGATAACCAGAACTACAAAACTGGTTATCAACTGGCTCAGTCAACTCTGGGTTTAACAGCTGCAAGCGTCTTCACATAAAAGAGGCAGGGTTGTTAATTATGAGTGACATCATCAGAACCATGAATGAAGTTCTTCATATGATATGAGATGAAACAGTGATATTAAGTATCTGCAAAAAACTTCAGTTTTAGGCACAGCAAAAAGTCATGTTCAACGAAGCAAAATGTAAACAAGCCTGTAATCATACAACAGAATGAGAAAATGAAGAAACACTAGAAATAATTTCCAAATATTAAAAGTAGGCTACGACTTAAAATACATGTGGGAATTATCAATATATGACTTAATCTTAGAGTGAGTATTTCTTGCTATTTAGTTGGAGAACATTTTGAATATGTCACATAAAAAACTTAAAAGTAACGACAGACTGTTTCTGCTACTGAAGAAAACAGTGTAAAAGTAGTTAATGACCGATGAGTCTATCTGACCCAAATGTTGCTTTATAATCATGGAGCCCTTTAACAGTGTGAGGATTGTTTTTCTAATAAAAGACAATCTTTCATTTTTATTTCCATTTATCATCACAGTTGTCTCATGATTCTTGTGAGTTGCAGAGTGTAAAATCATCCACACTGTCAGCTGTCACTCCCCCAGCTAAAATCATCATTATGTGTTTAGTGTCATAAACGATCTCTCTGTTTGTTAGAGGCTCTGTTTTAAAACCAGAGTGGAAATAGAAAGTCTGGAACAATAAAATGTTTCTATTGACCCATAAAAATATATATTGATCTTTTTACTTGTCACTTTATTGTAAACTCAAGACTTTTGTCCTTTTTTTCCAGTGATCTGATTGGTCAGTGGTCTGAGTTTTGACAGGTTGTGATCTGATCCTCTTAAGCTGTTCAGCATATGTTGCCATGGTGATGTACTGCGGTAAGAAGTGAACCACCATCGTAATCCTGAAAACCCAAATTTAAACCTGAAGTTACCTCGCTAACCACAAATCCTGCTTCATAGCACAAACCTCTGGACTTCCATTTAATGTTACTGTTAGAGATTATAAGACCCCAAGTAAAAACTGACTGAAATATGAAACAAGCTGATAATTTAAAACCTGTTTTAGGAGCTGAAACACAACAACACAACAAATTGATTTGCCATCATAAATCATTTCTCTACTGGTAGAGAGAGCAAATGTCAGTCGATAAAGCTGAAAAGTGCTTCTTCATGAGTGCAGGTATGAAAAACCAGGTACTCTTTGGATCCAAGGACATATAAGATAAAAAAAAAAGAGAGTTTAGACTTGTACTTTGCTTTGCTTTCAAGAAGTCATAACCAGAAAATACCAAGGCACACTACTTTGCAAAAATTAAAAAGCCTTTAGGGAATGGGCTTAGCGCCTACGCGTTTCAACTCACAGTCTTCTTCAGGGCATTTAAAAACAAGTGACAGCTCATAGATTTACCAAGGCTGCTGTCAGCTGCAACCAGAATAACACTGGATAACTGACTCAGGTAGATTAAGTCAATTCTAACAAGGTATCAATATCTTTAAGGTTAGTAAATCCATCATAAACAGTCAATAGCATCGGATATTCACAAACGGCCATATTGAAAAATAATTACATAGAAAAATACCCATATTTCAATATATATATACATATATAATGGTACAATATAGATGATTTCTCAGTATAGGTTCCAGTACTTCACTGAAGTTGGTTACCTGCAATAAGGAGAGAGATAACTCAGGAATATAAAGGGATTAACATCACAACAACAACAACAGCAACAACATTACTGTGATATATTTAGGCCTCTGCTGGTGTTTATTTGTTTGCTGGTTCTTTCTACCCAACAGCTCCACGTCCTCGCAGCGGGACATGTAATCAAACACTGTTTAGTTAATGACTAATAAAGAGCAGCAAACCATCTGCATGTGAAATGGTGTAAAAAGCCGATATCATTATAACCAAAGTGAGAGCGATGCAGGATCCGAACCGACATCTCGATGCCGCGAGGTGTCTCTCTGACACGTTGATGGGCCGATAAATAAAGAAAAGTCATCTGTGTGGAGCTGAATGGATTTATAATCGCTGTTGTTTCTCTTTAATGAGGCTGAGTGCTGCCTGTCAGGCTCTGCAGATGTTCAACAAACTGTTTTCACACCCTGAACGCTGCTGCCAGATGTTTGCCTGTCAGTCCAGCTATTACTTTAATTACACTGAAAGCTCATTGGGCCTCATGCAAGAACTGCTTTTCATCAAAGGGAAGAAATGCTTATAATTATAACACATTCACCTAAAATTAATCTCAAGTTTAAATGTGTTACAAAAAATTAACTAACATGAAAATAACAATAGACCTTATGCTAAATTATTATTCTGTTAAAATATCATGATGACCGTCAATTTTACTGAGAGGTGCAACAAAGTGTTTTATTTTATTTTATGATTTTATCTGCATAGTTTGGCATGACTCCAGGCTGCACATAGGCAAACATACACAAGTGTTTTACAGTGAAATTTAAATTACACTTAAACACTTAAATCTAAAATAAAAAGACAAATAACAGTATGAGACCAAATAAAAATAATTTTGATGTCGTATTATTAATTCAGTGGACTCAAACACAAGTGTATACATTTGGGTATTTATCAGGATTTCAATAAACATCACAAAAAAACATGCAAACACCATTTCCCACAGATAAACTGGTATTTATAAAAACAGATGAGATGAGGTGGAGACGGAAAAATGATCTGAGAGATTGAAACTAAATAATAAAACATGATTGTTATTAATAAACTGCACTGATTGTCTAATTTTTATGCGTCTACACAGCAATCTGTGAAATGTTAATCAATGGAACATTTATAAACTTTATATTGATTAATAAATTTTGGATGATCCATTTTTATCACTTTTAATTAACACTGAAGACATTATTTTATTTCACTGTTAATATTCTTATTTGATTCTTTATTGTGACGCCCTGTAAAGTTGATCTGAGCTGCAAACTTATTGATCACATTTCAGACTTTTAGTAATGATGATGATGAGATGTCACTGCAGATGATGGTTCACAGGTCCATGTGATATGGAGGATATAAATATCATTACTTGGTACCGTTTGTTTCATTGACGGGTGTAAAGACGAGTGGATCAGGCGACAGTCAGGTTCCAAAATGAACACTGAAACAGGTTTTGCTCACTATTATCATCCCTCCTGTTCATACCGGTCCTTTAAAGATCTCTTCCTACTGTGCCTCTGTAAGTGATGGAGGGCAATTCCTCATTTTGGGAAAAAAATGCAATTAAAAGTCTATCTGAAGCTTATATGAGGTTTCTTCCAAAGTTAATCTTTTTAGTTTTTTTTTTTTACAATCCTTCCACCTGCAGCTCAACAGGGAAACACTGTCCCAGGAAACACAAAGAGGGAATTTTATACTAAAAAGACTGTAAATGTGTCAGATATCCACTTGATATGACTAACTCAGACTGCTGAAGACTCATATATGATTCAGATAAACTGTAAATAAATAAACTGTTGCTTTTGTACATCACTTACATTGAAAGCAGATCAAAGCATCAGCATCAAATTCCCTCTTTGTGTTTCCTGGGACAGTGTTTCCCTGTTGAGCTGCAGGTGGAAGTATAGTAACAAAAAGAGGAACTTTGGCACTAAAAAGACTGTAACGTTGAAAGATATCTACTTGATTTGACTCATTTGGACGCTGAAGCTTCATATTAGCTTCAGATAAACTTTTAAATACATTTTTTTGTCCCCCATCACTTCCATTGTAAGGTCATTATGAAGGGATCTTCTAATGGTCAGTATGAACAGGAGGAATGATTACAGCAAGAAAAACAGCTTTAATTTTCATTTGGGCTCCTGACTGTGAACTCGTCCTTTAAGGGCGTATCTTCATCCATATGTGGCTGATTGTGGGAGTGGAAATGAGGCTTGTGTATATGCCCCTAGTGACAACCAGACAACCAGAACCATGAGTACAGTAACTTCATAAATCATTTTATTAATCTGGCCCCTGGTCTGAGACATTCTCAACAGCTTCTTAATCAGCTCTGCCAAAGACATCAGACAAAGAGAGATCAGTTGGAAATGTATAACAATATTTATTGATGTTAGCGTCAGACAGAGTTTTGGTGATTAGACTCCATCGATGTGAAGCATCCTCATAAAGCATAATGAAGACAGGAGACAGGACAGGATCCCCCCTGGAGTCTAGACGCTGGTGGTGGTGGTGGTGGTGGTGGAGTGGAGCCAGCAGGCAGGCGGTTGATGGACGAGTCTCTCTGGATATCATGGAGGTCATGGTGGTGATGGAGAGCAGGTGGGTCGCACAATAGTTCTGAAAGACAGAATAGCAGAATTGCAGCAATATTTAAAAAAACAGCATCTAGAGACTGATTGGCCAGAGGAATGTGGGCTGAGAGATAATTGGTCAGCTATGTTGATGTTGGAATTGTGAATGAAGGGATTTTTGACAGCGTGGGAAGGCAAGAACAGAACAGGAGGAAATCCAGACTTCCATCCGTAGTGAAATAAAGGCAGAACACCGGAGAAGAGATCTTCCTTCTTCAACTTTCACCAAAGCTTCATTTGGCAGATGCTTCTGTGCACTAAAAGTAAAGTGAGGATGCTTTCAAAAATAATGCCATGAATAGTTTTTATTTATCAATTAGCGTGATAGAAAGTTGAGTAAACAGAAGAAACCTAAATAAAGTCAACGTTTGGCGTGATCACACTTTGCCTTTAAAACAGCAGCAGCTCTCGGTCGGTTGTTCCTGCAGAAGTTTCCACAGCTGTTCTGTGGATTTAGGCATCTCAGAGTCCCTTTACACCTTGCATTAAAAATGATATGATTTAACCTGATTACATTTACACCTGGTATAAATATGTCAGGTTGAGTAGCAGGAACGGATGCAATTGCAGAGACCAGCATGCAGAGATTGCAGGACAGGGCAAACCAGAACAAGCTGAACAAAACAAATGATCCAACAAAGACTCAACTCAAAACCAGACCTTAAATACAGACTAAACTAATCAGGGAATGGGAAACAGGTGACAAGACACAAGGGCAGGCTGGGAGTGATTGGCTGAGGGAAACACAGCAGAGCAGAGCTAACGAGGGTGATGAAGGGCAGGTGAGGAGGAGCACATGAACACACAAGGGAAACACAGCAACAAAACCAAAACCCAGAAAACACAAAACTCCAAATACAACCCACATCAACCTGCCCAAGAACCACCATGAACCCAAACCCAAGTACACAACACGCCAGGCCAAACAACAAAAGGCGGTCCAAACCCACCACCCAAATACAACAAGAAAAACCCACATGACCAGGAGACCCCAAAGAACACAAAAACACAAAGAGACCAAAAAACACACAAAGTCCAGGCAGGGTGTGACAGAATATGTGTCTCCAGTGTCCCCAGCCTCAATTTTGAATATCATATCAGCAGCTCGTCCAGTCCTGTTTATCTTGTAAAAATGCAGAAGTTGTTTTTATTTAGTTTTTGTTTAGTCTCCTCACTGCAGAAATGTTTTAACAGGCATAAACCAGAAATCACTCTCACAATCTCTAGACTTTTAAAGATCTGGTATTATGGCCTTTTTGACTTATTTTTATAAATACTGATTTAAACATATTTGTTACATTTTATTCACCAAACATTGTTTAGTTTTCTCTAAATCTATCTTTCCTTACAGCTCAGACTCCTCTCTGTCCTCCAGCGGGCTGTTTATTTACATAAAATCTGCATTATTAATGAGTCCCTACTCTGATTGGCTGGAGGTGTGTCCGCCCACCTTCACCCCTCAGCCAATCAGAATAGGCCCTAATGAAAGCAGCAGCATGTTTACCTGCAGTAATGTCTGCAGCTGGAGATGTTAGACAGTATAAAGCGTCTATGAAGCAGAGTCTGATTCTTCTGCTGCTCAGCTGAGACTCAACAGGAAGTTTCTGAACAGTGAGACAGCCAAACGTAGCCGGAGGTTGTTAGCTTAGCTTTAGCACAGATATATTATATTCCTTTAGCTGAGTAACAGAAAGAAACCATGTTTTAAAACTCAGCAGACGGTCGGCTGTAAAATGTGCCAAACACAAACAACCACTGGCTGATAACGGAGGGAAGATTGTCTCCAAAAATGAATTTCAGCCATTACTGACATACATTTCCATCCTCTGGAAGGCTGTAAAGACTTTTTACTGATGCAAACTGCGACTACAGAAGTTACATAAACACAGGGCGGCGACGGGCTCATGATGAAGCTTCCTGCGGATTTGATTTGACTTTCGGGTGTGACACCGCTCGCTCTGCAGCCACATATTTCAAAATTTCATATAACTTAAAAGAGTGAGGAGATAGAAGTGAGTAATGTTACAGCACAGGAGGCCCCAACATCACCCTGATCCATCTCAAACATGGACTTTCTTGTCTTCTACAATACCAGCTCCTACACTATAATAATACTAAAACCAGGAGAATGTTACTCCACTTTTAGCATCACTACACTGGCTACCCACTTGTTTTAAGATCTTATTTGTTGGATCTTCACAGCAGTCTGTGTTCAGCTGAGGTCCCTCGTCATGAACCTCCTGGATGCTCCTCTGTCAGATGTAAGACTAGAGGGGGTATTTTTTTTATTTGTATCTTATGTTTGTGTAAGGCACTTGCAAACTGGAATTACAGGAGGCAATCTGAGCTCCACACTGTCCTTGTGGTTATTTTTACACTTCACACATATCTCATCAGAAACACCCGACGTGTTTGTAGAACTGCGGAGAGCCGAGGGACCGCTGATGAAGCTGATGGCAAAATCCATCTGGATTTAAATAGAAATGACTGTTTCAAAGTTTAAGAGAGAAAAGCGGGAAGGACGGCAGCAGGATGTGAACTGGTTTCTCTACATTCTCCTCTTATTTTACTCTCAGATAAGGGTTTTACAGAAACGAGAGAAAACTCATCAAGTACAGGAAACAGTTTTTCTTTGCAGACAACCTGAGAGGATTATTCTTTTTTTTTGAATAACAACAAAACAACAACGTTTAACCGCAACCTGACCCGGACTGCTTTAGAGTGACACATTGCTCTTACGTCACCTCACCTGTCATCATTCAGATACAGGAACCAGCTGAAGCCATGATATCAATGAATACAGTGATGAACTCATTAATGAACACTTACAGCAGTGTCTCTGCCTGGCTGTCACACATTTTTATGCTCAGGTTTAAGGACTCGGTTTCACATCTCCCATTAATACAGAAATGCTGTTCATGTACAGAGTTCTGTAGTTTTTGTACTCAAATAGCATCATAATGCACCTTTACTTTGGTGCAGTGGAAATATATATTTCCTCCTGGACCTCTGAGACTTGTATATGAGTTCTCCTGCTCTACCGCACACAGCAGACAAAGCCTCTCTACATGTATAAACTGTATCTATTAGGGATGTGCAGAGAGCCCAGTATTTGTATTTGTATCTGTATTTGTTGAGGCAGCAAAATTATTTGTATTTGTATTCGAATAAAAGTGGACAGAGGCTTAAAAATCCTGTTTTTGTTTTTATTACGCTTTTAATTTTAGAAAATTACAATAAGTGTTCATGTAGCGTGTGTCAGTAGCTCAGCTTTATCTCTGGGGAACACCCCCGACTCCAGGAGTGATGTCCAAATTAGGAAATGTGCGTCATGTAGCAGGTGGATGTGACTCCCCTCGTTGAGACCTGCTGATAGACGTCACAGCGGAGCAGAGGAGAGACACTGAGATAGAGATGTAACTGACCTGCACTCTGGTATTTGACATGGTTTATTTTTCTTTCTGAAAACAAATAATTTTTTAAATATTTGTATGAAACAAATATTCGTAATAAACCCCCACTATTTGTGCTTTGCCGAATAAGCACACCCCTAGTATCTATGAACCCACATAAACACAAGATCAGGAACAAGAAAAGTCAAAATGTATCCCAGTGCCTCTCTTACAAAGAAAGAAGAGAAACTACAAAAGTAATTTCACCTACTGTTTGCATTTATAAAAGAAATGAGCAAACGTTACACATCCTATATAATATTTTTTCATGCAGCACCATTTTCTGCCTATATCACACTTTCCTGAAGCGCAGGTACATCAGGCCTTTCAGTGACTGAGAAAACACTTTACAGTCTACTGAAATATAAAGTTTTAGACAGAATACAAACTGCAGAGCTGATCGGAATCACAGCGTTGTCTGAGAGTTTTCTTAATTGGAGAGTTGCTTCACAGGAAGCTTATGTAAGATCAGTTTTAAGACTCCAACGTGCTGTCCTCGTTTTCTTCTGAGCAGCCCTGCAGGAGTGTGACAAGCTGTGTGTGTGTGTGTGTGTGTAGAGTCATTTTCCACAGCAGTTTCTCATTATCTCTGGTTTCCCTTTGAGTGTGTAGAGCAGCCACAGCTACGTACAGCACGGGGGGGAACTAAAGAAATCCTGGAGCATCGTCACAAATGATGTCAAGACTTCCAAAGCAGTCTGGGAAAAAAAGGAGAGAAGATGATTAAAGCATCACAATGCTTGTGTTCCACCTCCAGACGCCACACTGATCCTGAGCAGGTTTGTGCCGCAGCAGCCTGTCGAGTGTTCACACTGGAAACCATTACAGGTCTGTAACGGTTAGAAGAGTAATCAGAGATCTCAGTGTGGACACACTGAATCTGTTCATGTTCACTGTTGTTGCACAAAATATAAAACAGTTTGGACCTAAACAGAGACAAAAGCTCCAGTAAGACCTGAGAAAGATCTTTGAAAATACATTTTAATATACATTTATCGTTGCTCATTTTACATAATTCTCTGTTAGAATTAAAGGGCTTTGGTTCTGTTGGGATCATCCCATTATTATAAAATTAATCATTTTAATGGACAGATTCAAATTGTGCGTATACTGTTGAAAATTATGTTGCAATTACTAAAACTTAAGTTGCGATTGAATCAGTTGATTTTAGGGCCTTTTCTCTATTCTTGACGCGTTCTTGTCTGTTCATGTATTTACTTGTGATGGAAACGTCAGTCTAAAAGACAGGAAGTGTTCTTGCCCCGTCCGTTTTAGACACAGGTAAGTGATTCTGCGTAAACGCTGTACTATGACGGTTCTTGTTCTCTAATTTTTAAACTAATTTCCTGGAAATTTCTGTGTAATTTGCAGATATTTAACAGTCAATGTTTTCAACTGACAGAATATTTTCAGTTTTCAATGTGTAGTTCTGTGTGTCAAAAGTAGATATTAGGTTGTTTCTTTAAAATGCTTAGATGAGCACATTTCCTGTATACTATGAAATCACATGACCCCTTCAAAGAAACATCCAGAGAACATCCTAACAGCTACTGTTAGGAAATGACTGAAAACATTATATCACTTGTACCAAATAGCACCATCCTGTCTGTAAAATGTCCTAAAAATAAATCATTATCAGTGTAAAAAGCAGGAAGCAGCTGTATAAACTGGGACAGCTGGTTTTAGGACTCCTGTGCTGCAGTTCCCAGACTGAGCAGCAGGGGGAGCTGTGGCTCCTGAACACAGACTGGAAGCTGCTGAAGAAGCTTTGATCCTCTGCTTCCTCTGCTTCTGTTTGGAAATAATTCACCTGAAAACTCCTCGTCTTCATCAACATCATCATCGTCATCATCATCATCATCATCATCAATGATTCAGCTCGTTATCTCCTTATTCTCTTCTTCTTCCCCTCCTCTTCCTCCTCTCGTTTCTTCTTCTTCCCCTCCTCTTGCCTCCTCCTTTTCATCCTCTTTTCTGTTTTGCTCTTCTGTCACGCCCTCCTGCTCTTGTTCCCCTCTTTCTTTCCTCTTCTTCCTTCTTCTCTTTCTTCTCTTACTCCCCCCTCCTCCTCCTCGTCCTCGTCCTCCTCCTCCTCCTCCTCGTCCTCTTCCTCTTCTCGGCTCACAGAAGCGAGAACAAGTCGGTGAGTCTCAGTCTGACTTTAACGCCACATGACTGGAAATCTATGACGCTTGGTTTGGTCCACAGGGTGGTGGGTGACACACACACACACACACACACACACACACACACACACACACACACACACACACACACACACACACACAAGGAACATGTTGGAAATAATAGTGTGTGTGTGTGTGTGTGTGTGTGTGTGTGTGCACTTCTTGAGATCACCTTTAATGGATTCTCCATGTCTTTAAAACCTCTTGAAGAAAAACGTGTCAAAAATAATTTCCATGCAGTTCATCGTTTGGTTGAACTGATTTTAATTCTCTATTTAATTATTTTTAATTGATGACATTTTTTTTTAACCTGGATTTAATCTAATAAACTAATGTCATTGGGCTGTAAATAAACACTGGTAAGACACTCGCAGAGTAAATAAACAAGAATTGTACAATTAAACACAGTCTCATATCATCCAATCACTTTATATTCACTTTATATTGCAGCTCCGTCTCCTGCATATATCCTGCAGTATTATTATGACGTTGTAAACCCTCTGTGTGGCTCCTTCGCTGTCCAATTCACCTTTGACCTGTTCCAAGACAATTTTATTCATATATCACAAATCACAAATTTACCTCAGAGGGCTTTAACACCCTCGATTCAAATAAAGAAAGATCCCCCCCCCCCCCAAAAAAAGCCTTTTAATCCAGCGGCGGCCATGTTGCAGTTGGTGATTATTTAATGTACACTTTAACTATCAAAAGTGTGTAAAATTGCATGCACCAAACTGCATGTTATAGAGAATTTCTGGTGTTTACTGACTGAATAATGATTCCTGCCATCAGTCGTTCATTATCACTGAGTTTTTCTCGATGCAAGAGGGCTGCATCACCTGCAGCTTTTGAGCAGCTGTCAGTGACGACCTCTAACTTCTCTCAGACTGAGGAGCTACTTATAGAGCGAAAATCTTATGTGAAATACTCTCAGACCCAAAAACTTAAGAGTCCTAAAGTTAGGACTGACACGGCTCATAAGTTTAGAGTTTCTCTGAACTCGGCCAGTTAGGAGCTACTTTTAGCCTGAGGATGTTTTGTGAATACGGCCCCTGGAAAGAATAACACCTCCTCTTGAACTAGCGGTTGGTTTATAGCTAGACGCTCAGAACTGGTTTGCACTAAGTGTTGTCAGACCATGTGGGAAATCAAGTAGCTGTTCCACGCGGCTACACATGAAGGCGGAGTGAGACATCGAAAAAAAATCTTCTTCTCCTTCTGTGAAGGTGCTGCAACACACAAACCAACCTATAAAGATTATTATCAATGCACATCAACCACACTCAGGTGGCGACGACACATAGATGTTAAACTGACTGGTTAAGATACATCTGGCATAACTTCCCATAGGACTTAAACAATCAAAACACAGTTTCCTCATGAATATTTACAAAAAAAAACAGGTCATGGAAAAAAATTCTTATTGAAACAACCAAGTGTGAGATTATGCAAAAAAAAAAATCTATCCAAAAAGCTTCTCTGTTGGATGGATTGAGATGATGATGGGGCGTCCTGTGCTTAAATAATTTGAATATTTGGATTTTGCAGCTGCAGAGTGAGTGTTGTTGAGGCGGTGCTCGTTATTACGTCACACCAGAAAGTCAAATCATCCCGTCGCCGCCCGGCGCTACGCTGAGCGTTGTTTACTTCTGTAGTCGCAGTTTTGCATCACAGTCAGATGCAGCACACTGGAGGTGTTGCTGGTTGTTCAGCAGCGGATGGATATTTAAGTCAGGCTGAACGGCTGAAATTCATTTTTGGAGACAATCTTCCCTCCGTTATCGCTGAGCGGTTGTGTGTGTGTGTGTGTGTGTGTGTGTGTGTGTGTGTGTGTGTGTGTGTGTGTGTGTGTGTTCTGCACATTTTACAGCTGACTGTCTGCTTAACGAGACTCAGTACAACCCCAGGATTGTCTACTGTTTCATCTTCAATCTGTGGATTAAGTTTTAAAACATGGTTTCTCAGCTAAAGGAGCATAATATATGACCACTGACTGGTGGAATTAATGTCAGTACGGATGGAACAGCTGTAACGATACATCACATACAACACCAGCGCAAACGTGAAGGACAGAAGTGCGAAAAACTCACAACTCCACATACCACACAATACAACTTGTTGTGTGTTCATCAACTGCTTCGGGGGAGGAAGCTCCTGCCTCCTCGTGACCTGTTCCTTCCGCCGGAGGGGAGACGCTGGAGAAGACCTGGGTGGAGAGGGTCATCCATGATCTTGATGTTGCTGATCTTTGTGAGATGGTACATTGTGTGTGTATACGGAGTCCACTTCAACACGATGTCACCGACCTGAAACATCCTGTTGAAGGGTCAGACTCTGCTTCATAGACGCTTTGTACCGTCTAACATCTCCAGCTGCAGACGTTCCTGCAGGTAAACATGTTGCTGCTTTCATTAGGGCCTATTCTGATTGGCTGAGGGGTGAAGGTGGGGGGGGGGACACACCTCCAGCCAATCAGAGAAGGGACTCATTAATAATGCAGATTTTATGTAAATAGCTTCAGAATCAGGAGTCTGGGCTATAAGGAAAGATGGATTTAGAGAAAACTAAACAACTTTTGGTGAATAAAATGTCACAGAGATGTTTAAAATAGACTCAGGATTTATAAAAAATGAGTCAAAAAAGGCCGTAATAGCAGCTCGTTAATAAGCTGATTGTCATCACTTCACATCTCTGTGTTTGACCTCCGTCTCCTGCAGCTCCGGACGGGTTCAGACTCCTCTGGATCTAATTATCAGCACAAAGGAGTCGTTTCACAGGTCAGCTGGCTGATGACATGTGTTTAATCCCAAGTCTTAAAAGAAGAAACTGCAAATGTATCACTCTGCGTGATGAGAGGTTGTTAGCAATAATTTATGTTATTATTAGTGACTCAAGTTATTCTGATTACTTAAAAGACGACAGCGATTAATGACTATGGAAGAATATCAGGTAGATTCAGGCCGCTGAGTCCTGCACGGAGATGACAGAAACATTCAGACGCTGACAGAGACCACAGTTTGTAATCACAAAGAAGAAGAAGAAGAAGAAGAAGAAGTAAATCTGGGAGCAAAAAAAAAAAGACATGACAGACTCTGAGAAGAAGAGACAGCAGCGAAAACAAAACAAACGCGGCAGAGCGAGGAAGGGAAATATCAGCAAATTGAGTTTTGTTGTCGGTAAAACTTTATGAACTGTGTTATCAGTTCAAATGTGTGTCTGTGCCCAGATATCATAAATCATAACTCCCTTCAGCACTTCATTAATTTTTTTTGTGTATTAAAACAAAGTCAGACTCGTCTGTTTCACTTTTTTTTCAGTGAAACCGTCACTTCCTGAAGCCTCAGCAATATAAAAACTTATAATCTCTATCTGGAATCCTCCTGATCTAGAAAACCCCATTTAAACATGTGAATGGATTCAGATATATATTATATACGTTAAAGATGTCTGTTACCTTGATCAGTAAAAGAAAATCATACTGTAGATCAGTATGATCTATACACTAACAGAGCTGCAGCCAATCACTGTTGATCTCTGCAGGCTCGCTCAGTGTGTGTGTGTGTGTTTATGATGTTGCTGCTGTATCTCAGCACTCTCTCAGTTTGGAGATGGACTTATTGTTTCAGCTGCTGCAGGTATTTAATAAACTCAAAGGAAACATTTCGACACACAAGCAGCTGTGGGCAACAAACATACTGATGTCAATGACACCTGAACAACATTACTGGGAAAGATTCAGACTTTAATCTAACATAGTTGTGTCCTTTTAAACTTCTTTTAAAGTGAGTCATCTTAACAGGCCTTCGCTTCTTGGCTCTTGACGCTGCAAACGCCGACTCTGTTGCCTTCAACTGATTTATTCTCATAAACAAAACAAAACAAAAAACATTTCTAAGTCTAACATGAGGTCAGTGACTGAACCGATGCTCTGTTCTGTGCACATATTTCCTACAGGTCTACTGAAGAAGACGCTCCTCTTCCTTCTATCACAGCTGATCATCATCATCTGATTAATCACAATAAATCCAAAAATAACGGCTTAAAATATTAAGTTAACATCAATCTGTAAGTCAAAAGTAAAGATTCACATCACCTCAATAAAACAGCAAATTGTGAAAATATAATTTGCAGCCAACACATAAAAAAAAAAGGCTCTAAAAACGTGTTACAGACCTGCCTGAGTCACATTACTGGCTGTAGGATTATTTTGATGAATATTTCAATATGTCTACAGATGCAAAATGCTAGTGAGAAGTAGAAGAGGCCAAATAGAGCTGTGTGTGTGTGTGTGTGTGTGTGTGTGTGTTTGTGTGTGTGTGTGTGTGTGTGTGCAGCTCTGCTGTCTGAAGCCACACATATTGTGGCTTTTGTGCTCTCTGCAGTTTTTATTATGGACCAATCTCTGTGCTGAAATGTGGAAAAAAACCTGAAACATTTATTGTCTGAAACTTTACCGCTCTGTTCTGTTACATTAAAATACCAGCTTTTAAGGACCAAAACTATTCAGACCTTGTTCTTTTTCTGAATAAATAAAGCTTAATAATAATAATAATAATAATAATAATAATGATATATGTTTCTTTTTACTGTTATAGTTCTGTATTTTCTGTGCACCTGGTAACCTACCATCACTTATGGATGTAATGTTTGGGTGTCCACATACTTTTGGCCATGTATATTTAAACATAGGTAGTTTTTTTTATCAGCTCTAAATAAAAAAACAATAAAATAATGCTTATTTAAATTTGGTCTATTACATGTTGTACATTCGTGTTTTGCTTTCTCACTTTCTCAGTTATATTTTACAACAAATAATATAACAATTATGAAGATATCTTTTGGATATATTTTGTAGGAACCGTGTTAGTTTTTTGTGATTCTTTCAGGCACTGATGGTGTAATTATCAGCGTGATGTAATATAAACCTTGTTCCCCATCATGTGGGGTTGAAACATTGCCTTTTTGTGTGGGCTTTTATTTTTTCATTTCTTCATCAGCCCACAGCTGTACAGCCGCAAGTGTAAAAACGTTAGAGAT
Source organism: Thunnus maccoyii (assembly GCF_910596095.1). Taxonomy (NCBI): domain Eukaryota; kingdom Metazoa; phylum Chordata; class Actinopteri; order Scombriformes; family Scombridae; genus Thunnus; species Thunnus maccoyii. The sequence continues at coordinate 2,099,390 of NC_056543.1, forward strand.
CAGATAATAAATCCACAGCTCACTAAGCTCTGTCTGAGCCTCAGTTGAAATCAATTACACCTTGGTGTTTGCTCTTCCCAGCATGCTTTGCTGCTGTGTGGCTCTGACCTTGTAGAAACACCCTCTGAGACGCTTTCAGCAGAAACAAGGTGCAGCACTAATCACTGAGATGTAAATTTCTCCTCCCGGTCAGCAGGGGAATCGACATCAGTGGGGAGGGAAAAAAAGTCGAGCTGGCAGCGAGATTCACTGACAGCAGTGACTTCCTGTTTCAGCTCAGGACAGAACAACAGGCTCTGCACATTCTCCACCCGCTGCTCCCAAAATCCATACAGACACTTTCACTGAGACTGAGACACTGCACATTTCCAGCTCTGTATTTATATTCTGGGGCTCTACTGGAATATCTTTGCATGATTTCCAGCTAAAAACTAACCTTATTTATCTTCTACTGGTCCTTTATGCAGCCCCTCAGTTCAGCCTCTGTCTGAAACAGGCCGTTTTAGCTCCTGTCTCTTTAAGGACCGCCGCCCAATGAGCCCACTCTGTTCTGATTGGTCAGCTTTCAGGAAGCTTCCTCCGGCTCCAGAGGCTACGTAAACAAACTATAGTAGCAGGATTTCACTTCTTTTTCTCATATTAACTCCTCAAATCCATTTGTACAACAATCTGACGTCATCACGAGGAGGAAGTAGAGGCAACTTTGCAAACAAAGTTCTCAGAGCAGGTTGAAGCCCTGACTTTTGACTTTCAGGCAGCATTTTTCAAAATTTTGGAGCTTTGACCATGTTTAACATTTGACATCATAACAGGATATAAACAACAGAATATGAATATGTCCTGCTTAAAGGAAAGGGTTGTCGTAGCAGGAAACAGACTTTAAGCAGTTTGTGATCTAAAATCTGAATGTGTTGCAGAGAATAAAATGTACAGTGTTAAGTGTTATTTGTTTTTGATAAGCTCCTTAGACATTGTATGGCTTGTATTGACCCAGTGGTTCTAATTTCTCCAACTGAAGGTTGGTCCACCAGGTATTTCAAGACACAAGACTCCCTCCTGCATACAGTTTGCAGAAAAGAAGAAAAGGTAGCGTTGAAATGCACATAGGCAGCTGTTGGTTGCAGCATTTTCTCTCTACCACTGTAGGCATTTCTCTGCATCTCTGGCAGACGCACCATGAGGGTTGGAGCAGCAGGTACCAACCGGCTGATGACATCAAACATCAGGCCGGGGTCCCGTGCTAAACATTGCTCCAACACTTGGCATACCTGATGTAAATCCAAGTGTTGAATTTGCTCGTAGTAGTTACAAGATACATAGTAGAGTCTCATAACATCCACAGCTAAACAGCAAACAACGACTATTACATTTGGTGCAATGGGAATTGTTTGTGTTTAGAAACAGACATCACTAATGAGGCTACTTACAGGTTCATATGCAGTCCTCTGAGATCTTAAATTTTCAACCCGAGCAACGTCCTCAGCGCTGAGGTCCTTGGGTGTTTGGCCCACACGGTGCCCTCTGCCCCGTCTTCCACAGCCTCATACAGGGCTCCTTCATCTACCCGCCCGTCTGCTCATAGAAGCAGCTGTGGGGTTGAATTCTTCGTCCGAGGCCAGTGTCTCGGTCTCAAAACTCAAAATGTCACATGTTTTGCAAAGTGACAAATGTAAATAAGCTGCTTATTTACTAGCTTGCTATCTATGTTACTGAAACAGTGTGTTAGCTAACGTTACCTATGTAGCTAAATAAGCTTACTGTACTTTCAGAAACACTGTAACGTTACTTATATCACCTGGCCTCTTCAGATGCCGTGGTTGCTCACCTGCAGGGCTGGAGCACAGTGGAGAACGAGGGGGAGGGACCTGGAAGTTGTACTCTAAGTCCACTCTCTTCTCAATCCTACCAACTGCTGCTTTAAACTGATCATCTTCTGTGATTTTGAGTGGAAATCAGTAAAAAAATGCACCTAAGCTGTAATCATTCATGTGTGTTCAGTATAAACTGGATCTACTTCCTTCACTGACTGTGTGTTTTTAGGATACCACCCAAGAAAACACATTGATCCGTGGCAGGACAGCAGTGGGAGTCAGTACATGCTGTACAAGGCGACCGGTGGTCTGTCATTGATCAGATCCTCCATGAAGCCGAACAGCCAAACACCTTGGGGTGAGATGCTTCTTATTGATCCGTCAGCCAGTCAGAAGTAGTCTCTAGAAAAAAAATCTTCCTTCCTGTTAATTATTTGAGAGACACGAGTGATGAGCAATGGAAATAAACTCTTAGCTTTATGGTGTGTGGGAAGTACCTGCATACAGTATATATCAGTGCTGCCAACTTTTGACTTCAGCTTGGAATAAGATTTGTACCTAGGGGGGGATCTTTTCACTCATTTGTGTTTATTGGGTAGCTCCCATCATCTGACACTCCCTACTTCAGTCTCTCAGGTCTACAATAGAAGTAAACAGGTTTATACACGGGCCCCTGGTTGTGTTTTAAAAAGAGGGAGCAAACTTGGAAAGATACATAATTGGCAGGAGGGTCTGTTGGTCCTGGGCCAAGAAATAAATCTTGTAATTTAAAGCATATTTCCTGCATTTCTATACCACCTGACCTCTTGGATTAAGTCAAGAAACAGCCACTTGTACTAGTCTGGATTAGTTAGATTGAGGGTGCTATGAACACCAAGAATGCATTAAGAGCAGTATATAATTGGGTGGATCAGGACAATGAAATGATTATCAGAAGAAGGAAATGTTTTTCATCTCATCCAACCCTGCTCCACCTGAGAAACAGCCTTAGCTAACCTGGTGTTCTGAGCTGAGTTGCACTGGTTTGAGCCAGTTGTGCTGAAGCAGGGTCTCTTATTTGGCGCCAGATTTGACAGATTGATTTTAGAGAGATTAGAGCATGTTGGTAACCCTGTATAATGTTAACTTAAAATGTAAAACTATGTTATAGTTCTAGATTTCAGCACTGAGGTATTACTCTGATTACTCTGAGTAGCATGCATGGGAATAAATTACAATATAAATAGATTTGTGTATATTTCTCGTTGCTGCAAGGTGCTGCGGTTGCGCTGTGCTGCTCTGTCTTGTCTGTCTGTGTATGCAATGTGTCCTCTTTTCGCGTTGTGATGTAATCACTTATGAAAATGCTGAAAGTTATGAAAAGTCTTGTAATTGGTTTGCAAATTATCTCCGAGTGTGATGGCTACATGTCAAGCTGTAGGAGTGTTAACAAAGGTGTGCCACAGGGTTCCATTTTAGGGCCACTTTTATTCACTATTTTCATGAAAGAATTCGTTGGAAAAGTGACAAGCAGCACAATTAATCTTTACGTGGACGAGTCTTTTATCTATACAGCAGCGCCTTCTGTTATCCAGACGGATCAACACTTACAGCAAATATTGATTGATTGTTAAATCGCTGTTAAACTCAGATAAACAAAGTGTATGCTGTTTCCAGTAAACTGACTAACAGTATCATGGAAGTTAATATAACTACACTTAATGGGTCACCAATTGAGAGAGTATCTCTCTTATAAATACCTTTGTTTCTGGATAGATGATAAGCTATACATCAAAATGCATATTGATGAAATGACTTAGTCTTTAAAAGCAAATTGGCATTCTTTTATAGAATTATAGAAAGCAAACTGTTCAGTCAACCTTTTTATCCGTTATGGACTATGGTGGTGTAATTTATATGCACTCTCCTTTTTTCTACTCTTAAACCTCTCGATGCAGTCAATCATAAGGTTCATAAATGGCAATGGCTTTAGGACTCATCATTGCATTCTTTATGAGAAAGTTGGGTGGCAGAACAGCGCTGCATTTTATTTATATACAAAGCTCTCCTTGGCAAACTTCCTGGGTACCTTACATGTCTTATTAACTATAGTTCAATTTCACACTGCACTAGGTCCCAAGACTATTTGGTCCTTGAAAATAAATGCGTTAGCACTGAGATTGGGAAATTGGCTTTTAAATATTACGCTCCACACAAGTGGAACAACTTGCAGAAGATAGTAAAATTAGACGAGTTAATCCCTTTTAATCATTTTAAATCTCTTTTAGCTGACATAGGGCAGTGTGAATGCATGTGTTTGAATTGAGCTTTAACTTTTATGTGCATATATTGCTTTTTATTGCCTTAATATGTTTTCATAATATGTTTTATTGCTTTTATATAATGCTTTTATTGTTTCCTATATTGCTTATTGCTTATCTGTTTATATTTGCTGATTATGTTTATTGTTTCTTATATGTTATATTTGTATTGCAATCAGGGAAATCCTTTTAAAAGAGAGCTTGTTCTCTGATGGTCTCCCCCGGCTAAATAAAGGTTTGAATGAATGATTTTGTTTTTCACTTCATGAGAAAATGGACGTGTGGCATGAGACTTGGCAGCCCTGATATATATAAAGAGAGGCACTGCAGCATCTAGGCTCCATAAACACACCATCAGTGGCCTCGGAGGGGGCCGTGCACAATGCATTCTGGTTGTTGTAGGATTGTTTTTCCCCCTTGGAGTGATGGGGATAGTCAGCTCATCCACTCACCTGCTACAGCTCAGAGTCCTCCACACACACACACACACACACACACGCTGCATCTTTTGTATGTAACATGTAGAAACAGAAAAAGAGACGTTTGTGGTTTAAGAAGCAGGCAGGAAACAGATTTACTGACCATCCAACAGCTAGCGTTAGCGTAGCCTCGGTGATGCACACAGCACTGCAGAGGTCCTGACCTCTGACCTAAACTAGCCTGTGGCTAACGTTAGCAAGCCGGCTAAGAACACACAACATGAGGAATAATGAGACTTATTGTCTGTCGGCTGATCGCAGAGACCACACTAACATCAAATCCCAGTAAGACAGCAACAGTGGGATTAGCAACTGTAATAAATTACTGAATTTCAAATTGTAATCCCTCACACTACTGTTACTGATAAATGTCATTTATTATATAACTGTAACACAACACAAACATACCAACTCCACTTCATGTCTCATTCTAATTCAGATTGTCTATACTGTGTCTTTATCTGTCCTGCAATGCAGATGTGTATAGATTTTATTTCTTAATTGTTAACTGTACATATATATGCAATTAATACACACACATAGTTTATTTACAATCAAATTTTTATTAATTTATATTTACATTGGTACTTATACTTCTATTTATATTCTGTTTTTTGCACACACACAGTCTTTATCATATCAGTATACAAGCACATAGTTTATTATTATCATTATTGTTATTCTTCTTATTATTATTATTATGTTTATTGTTTAATGTCCATGTTTATTGCACTTTCTGTTGACATCTGGACCACACTGAGTTCCTTGTACTTGCTACTTGGTGAAAGTAATACATTAATGCCCAAAACTGGTCTTAGGGCATCAATATTAAAAATAACTGTACAATTTCTACTACATAGAAGACCTCGTTTTAAGAAATCATCCTATTTAGGATCAGCATCAGTGAATCCACTTTCAAATCAGAAAAAGTCAAATCAATCAGATCAATGAAAATGTTTTCTATCGATCCGTGTTTTCACATCGCTAAGGCTCAGGATGTCCCGTCAACATGGTTCTTATATTCCTGAAAACCTCCTCTATACATTCAGATAACTGTGTGTGTGTTAAGGCCTTTTTATACTCTCTGCGTTCTGCAGGCAGCTGTGGATATGCATGTGGATTTGCGTGTGGACCGCGGACGCACACATGGTTTAATTCATAATTTTCTGGGGTCCGCGGACACAGATGTTTTCCACATGTGTGCACTAGTAGGGCTGCAGTGTGATAACTTTCATGTTGATTATTACAAACCTCTGTGCAGTGTTTTTTTAGCCTTTAAATGCAATAGTTTGTTATTCCAACAGGATTTGTTGGATCGTATTTCATTGTCTCACCTCAAACAACACGCCCACACCAACACTTTGTATTGTTTTACACATGGCTGTTTTCAGTATATGTGTGTGCTTTATTACAAACAATCCCACTGTAAAACCTGGAATCTGTGCGTAACAGCTGACCTTTTTATATACAGTCAGTGGTGTGGGTGGGTAGAAGAACACAGAACATTAATTACCGTTAGATCCTCGCTGATCCTGTTAATGAAGCTCCTGCTGCTGTGCCACGTGCGTAAATGCACACAACACTAATTTCAGCTGCTGTGTGATGCTGCAGGTATTTAATGAAGTCAAAGGAAAGAATCTGACACGCAGCCAACAAACATCAGTATTGATGTCTCGGCAACATCCCAGATTACATTCAGTGACGCCTGAACGACATTAATGTAGAATTCAGACATTAATCTGACACGTTTCAGACTGAGTCACATTAATAGCTGCAGCCTGCTCTGACGGACGTTTCAGTAGATCATGTTATGGATGCGAAATAACAGAGTAAAGTAAAAGAAGCAAAATACATGAAAGTAGATTTGTGATGTTGGAGAGCTCTGTGTGTGAATCTCTGCTGAGTAAAGACACACAAACTGTGTCTTCTACTCTCTCTTTAATTTTCATTATGGACCAATCTCTGTGCTGAAATGTGCTGGAAACGGCTCCGCTCAATGCAAAAGTCACTTTACTTCCTGTAATACCTCCACGACCTGTATGCATCTTGTTATGTGCAGCACCATATTTCTCCCCCTCCCCCCTGTTGCTCCATGTTAAGTTCCACTCTGTTACATTAGTACCAGTATATAGGAGCAGGAATATGCAGAGAAAGGCTCAAAACATTTGGGGCTGAAGCAGTGGTGGCCCTCAGGGCCTACAGGAGGGACCCAGAGCGCTTTGGCACCAAGCTCACAGCTGCTGTGTTCACTGTTACTGAACACAAATGAGACGCAGGAGGTTTTTCTGTGAATCACAGAAAAAAACCTCCTTACCGTAAGTGTTGCAATATAGGAGCATTCGAGGGGGGACACAGTGATTCAC